>NC_045435.1:161640031-161755923 GCF_002776525.5 Piliocolobus tephrosceles | reverse complement strand
TTTTTTTTTTATTATTATACTTTAAGTTCTAGGGTACATGTGCATAACGTGCAGGTTTGTTACATATGTATACATGTGCCATGTTGGTGTGCTGCACCCATCAACTCGTCAGCACCCATCAATTCATCATTTATATCAGGTATAACTCCCCAATGCAATCCCTCCCCCCTCCCCCCTCCCCATGATAGGCCCCAGTGTGTGATGTTCCCCTTCCCGAGTCCAAGTGAGCTCATTGTTCAGTTCCCACCTATGAGTGAGAACATGCGGTGTTTGGTTTTCTCTTCTTGTGATAGTTTGCTAAGAATGATGGTTTCCAGCTGCATCCATGTCCCTACAAAGGACGCAAACTCATCCTTTTTTATGGCTGCATAGTATTCCATGGTGTATATGTGCCACATTTTCTTAATCCAGTCTGTCACTGATGGACATTTGGGTTGATTCCAAGTCTTTGCTATTGTGAATAGTGCCGCAATAAACATACGTGTGCATGTGAGAGCAAATTCTTGAGAGAGCCAAAAAGGTTTTTGGAAGTAAAAAGGATTTTAAATGTACTTGAATTTCAAATAAGAAGATACTATATATTCTTTGAGGTGGTACATGCAGTGGTTTAAAAAACACAGTATTTTAGGATTTGAAGCCAACTTGCTGATTAAATTATATAGGTTAGCCTTTTAACTATGCTGAGCCTCTTTATTTATCTAAAGTAAAGATGATATTATTGCCTTCCCTATGTCACAGGATTGTCAAAAAGATAAAATTAGATAAAATTGTATATGAAACCTAAGTACCATATAAGTATTAGTCATTAGTTATACTTTCCTAATCTACATTGAGTATTTGTATGTATTGCATGTGTAGCTTTTCTTACTCTTCATTTGCATCAGTCATAGCCCCTAACATGGTGTTGAGCCTTGGCTATTTGCTCTGCAGCTGCTTTATTTTTACTGCTTAGATCCCTGAGTTTGTTGGCTCCTCATGAGAGCTTGTGTGGATTTTTCTGCTGTATTACAGATTGCATGTTCTGTCTACTCTCGGTGTGTGTATCATAGTCAGCTGGTAGTGATTCTACAGGTTGGAGTTGAAGTGCCTACTCATTCAGCCTTTGTCTAAAGAATCTTTGAACTCTGGCTTGAAAAGTCAGAGTGGGACAGTTCTTATGAACTGGTCCCTATTACTTTTTTAGTGCACATGGTTAATCAAGCAGTAAGATTATATTGGTTTCTTAGTTATTTCTTTTTTGCTCTGTGATACAAAAAAGGATTGGAAAATGATAGTTTGGCTTTCAGACTTTTAAGAACAGGCATCAAAGAAGGAGAATATAGAGGTATACCATTGTCTCTGCTTTTTCTTGGAGGGTCTTCTAGTTTTCTACCTTTATCCTATGTGTATAATTCCATTCTGAGTAGCTCGGAGGAAAATATAGGTCACTGTGTTTTCATTTTTTAAAAAAAATAAATAATAACATTTGTATGGAATCATATTGCTAAAGCATGCAAAAGAATTGTACCTTATTCATGAGTCACTTTTATGGGTTTCAATTTCAAAAAGACTGACTAGTTGTGGTGGCCTGTAACCCCAGCACTTGGGAGGCTGAGACGGGTGGATCACTTGAGGCCAGGAGGTCGAAACCACCCTGGCCAACATGGTGAAACACTGTCTGTACGAAAAATACAAAAATTTGCTTGGCATGGTGGCACACATCTGTAATCCCAGCTACTTGGGTAACTGAAGCATAAGAATCACTTGAACCTGGGAGGCAATGGTTGTAGTGAGCCAAGATTGTGCCACTGTATTGCACTTCAGCCTGGGTGACAGAGTGAGACTGTCTCAAAAAAAAAAAAAGAAAAACTAAGAGCTAATTCATTCAACAAATACTTATTACACACTAATTTAGTGTGCCAGCCACTGTTCTAGCTTCTGCCTATACAGTGTGAAAAATATTCCTGCCTTTGGAGAGCTTAGCAGGAAAGATTGGCACTAAATGTAATTATGAGGTGCTACATTATGAAAGGGAAGTACAAGTTTCCATGGGTGGATTTTCAAGGCAGAGAGAACAAGAGCAGAGGTAAGGCTGGGAGTAGCCAAAGGTGAGGCTAGAAAAGGGAGGGAAGGGCTGGAGCACAGAGGATCTGGAATACCATCTTGTGGACATTTGCTTTCTCTTGTCTTTTAAAAAGTGTTGTAATTTTGAATCTATTAAAAGATAATTCGTCTTTTTAAAAAATTTTAATGTTGACCTTTTATATTTTAGCCTGAGAATATATTAAAATGAGAAGTGATCTTAAAAATTGGATGTTTGAAATATAACAGAGTAGATTTTGTGGTTATTTTCTTACAGCTCAATTTGTGTATTCTTTTTACATTTTAAAGACACTGGTGAAGACATTTGAAGTATGTGATCTTCCTGTTCGAGCTGCAAAGTTTGTTGCAAGGAAGAATTGGGTTGTGACAGGAGCGGTAAGTAATTAATATGAATCTCTATTCCCATTTTCTTAATTGGTGAATGATTATGTAAGTTAGTTGCGGGATTTTGATTCCCGATTTGTTATGTTAATTACAGCAATGTTTTGAAGCGTAGACTTCATTCCTTGAGCCTGTGATGCAGTTTTTTTGTATAATTTACTTGATAATAGGGATGATGGTTTTAAAATTTCTGTTTCTAGGATGACATGCAGATTAGAGTGTTCAATTACAATACTCTGGAGAGAGTTCATATGTTTGAAGCACACTCAGACTACATTCGCTGTATTGCTGTTCATCCAACCCAGCCTTTCATTCTAACTAGCAGTGGTAAGAGATGACCTTTTTTGGTCATGTGCATCTCTTTGGGTAATTCATTTTCATTCACTGAGACATGCTATTCTTTAACTGCTGTTACAAATAGAATTCTAATTCCAAGCAGCCTTTAAACTGTTTAGATCCATTACTGTGCTATTGATGCTGCTTGTGTTTGTACTTTAATGAAGTATCAACTGTACTTAGGATCTGTGTAATGATTGCTCCAATTCCTGTCAGAGAAGACCTACAAGTCTAGATGTTTAAACGTCTGCTGAACAGAAAGGTCATTTACGTGTTGATGAGTGAGTTTTTGGCAGATTGCCATAGAGCCTAGTCAGTTCAATCTTCATAATCAAACTAGTTTGCTCCTTGGTATTGTGTATAAATTAGTAGACCTCTTGGAGGACTGGCAAAAGAGGTAGCACTGAATTGGTAATAGCTCTTTGAAATGTGTTTAAATTAAAAATTGAGAAGTAATTTAAAACTTTTTAAAAACCAATCTTATGAGGGCAAATGCTTATTCTCTACATAGTCATTGCTATCAGTATTCAGTCACGCTTAGATTCTAATCAAACTTGTATGACTCTTTGGTCATTCTTTAATGCCCACTGAATTTTTAAGTTTTTTCACAAAATTTTTATATTTGCTATTTCTAATCTACTTTATTTATTTTATCTCCACTTTTCTGTAGAGAGTTAAATTTATTTTTAAGATAAATAAGCATTTTGAAAACTCTATTTGGTTTTGATTCTATTTCTGTAAGTCATGGATTATGTGGTTTATGTTAGGTTTGCTTCCTCTAAAGACTGTGTCTTACTTATGAAGTGAAAAAATAGAAATTACAACTAACTTGAGACTCTCTTTTGGCCTAGATGACATGCTTATTAAGCTCTGGGACTGGGATAAAAAATGGTCTTGCTCACAAGTGTTTGAAGGACACACCCATTATGTTATGCAGATTGTGATCAACCCCAAAGATAACAATCAGTTTGCCAGTGCCTCTTTGGACAGAACTATCAAGGTAGGGTGTCCACATTTTGTGTCAGTTATCATTATTAGTGAACTATACTTGCCTTAGGTGTTTTACTATTGACTGGCCAGAAATTTATCCATCTTAAAAGTTTTTCGAAAAGTCTATTTTGAAGTAAAAATAGGATTTCTCATTTTAATCCAAAGGACATGTTCTGTTTAGAAAAATATTGTGGCAACTCAGTGCTCTTAATGAGGAGCGTTTTTCTGTGTGGAAGCAGCATGTTATAAAAATTTTTTAGCCTTTGGAAACCCAGAATAAGAAAAATGCCAGTATCCTTTCTAGGATACTACTTTCCTCTCCTTTTAGTATTCATTGTTGACTTCTGCTCATCGTTCATCTATTTTACATTTAAATTCCATATGCCTCTATTCTGTCTTTCTTACTCCATTTCACCACACTGCTGTCTGTTATCTTCCTGAAACATAGATTGCATCTTGTCAGTTCCTGATCTAAGGATAAAGTCCAAATGCCTTAGTGTGGAATACAAGGATTTCCAAGACTAGCCTGGGCTAATATTATACGACATCTCCTAAAACCCTGGTCTACTCACCATCCTCTAGAGGCCATGAATGTTCATAAAACCTTACTTCATTGAACTTTTCCATCTGCCTGCACTTCCCTTTATTTTCCTGTTGTGATATATTTTTTCCTCCGGAGAACTACTCAGCTTTTAAGGCTTAGCGCAAATATTTACTCTTGAGAAGCTCTTGTCAGACATCCACTTCATTTCTAGGTAGAGCCAGTTATGCTTATCCCATTTCTTCCATTGCTTTTTGCCTCTGTTTCAGCCTTTCTCAGAATGAATTATAATTACATGTTTTTGGAAATCTTGATCCCCTGAAATACTGAATTTGGGGGGTAGAAACTATGTGTCACTCCCTTTCCCCAAACATTCAGTAGCAAACAGCAAAGTGCCTTACCTGATCTAGGTGCTTAATACATGTTGCAGTGAGGGCAGTCATGCTCCTTTTTTAAATTGTAATATTTAAAATACTTCCATGCTGGGCGCAGTGGTTCACGCCTGTAATCCCAGCACTTTGGGAGGCCGAGACGGGCTGATCACGAGGTCAGGAGATCAAGACCATCCTGGCTAACATGGTGAAACCCTGTCTCTACTAAGTAAATTCAAAAAATTAGCTGGGTGTGGTGGCGGGCGCCTGTAGTCCCAGCTACAGGCTGCAGACTACAGCCTGTAGTCGGCAGGCTGCGGCAGGAGAATGCCTTGAACCTGGGAAGCGGAGCTTGCGGTGAGCCGAGATCAAGCCACTGCACTCCAGCCTGGGCGACAGAGCGAGACTCCATCTAATAAATAAATAAATAAATAAATAAATAAATAAATAAATAAATAGAATATTTCCATATGCATTGAATTAAAATAAATTAACTTTTGCTTACACGTTTGCTTTCACCTGTATAAAACACTGTTACTAGTTTTTCTTTATGTAAAATGTTATGTGTCTGAATATCTTAGGGTTTTGACCTTAGTTATTTTGCCTTTGATTGGATTTTCCTTGCTTTTGACATAGATTAACTTTGAAATTAGTTGTAAACTTTTGTTTTACTAAATTAGGTTTATCTTGAGAGCAAGAATTGTCTTATCTTCAGTTCCAGTAAAGTTTATTTTATACAGTAATTGGTAAACATTTGTTACACATATTTATACTCCCCACAGGGCCTCCCATATGGTAGGCACTCAGTAAATATTTGTAAATTAATTCTGTGCTGTGGTAATTTTTAACAATTTTCTACACTTTAAATTTTTAATTAGGCAGTAATTTTCTCCTTTAAATATATCTTCATTTTTATTTATTTATATATTTTTGAGTTATGGTCTGTGTTGCCTAGGCTGGAGTACAGTGTCATGATCACAGCTCACTGTAACCTCAAACTTCTGGGCTAAAGCGATCCTCCTGCCTCACCCTCCTGAGTTGTTAGGACTATATGCGTGTGCCTTCATGCCCAGCTAATTTTTTACTTTTTCCTTTTTTGTAGAGGCAAGGTCTTGCCATGTTGCCCAGATTGGTCTTGAACTCTTGGGCTCAAGTGATCCTTCCACCTCAGCCTCCTAAAGTGCTGGGATTACAGGTGTGAGCCACCACACCTAGCCACTTTTAAGATATCTTACTAAATCCACTTTCATGAGCTGTATATTAAATCTATAATAAAATAATTTCGTACCCTTAAAGTGGTGTTTTTCAAAGTCTTAAACATCTAGATTCCTGGGCTTCACTGTGGATTGACTGAATTATAATCTCTAGAGATGAAAATTGGCACTTCTTTTAAAGAACGCCATAGTGATTTTGCCCCCTGAGAATTCAAGTAAAATGAGAAATAACAAAAACCAAACAGTATAAAAAATAAAATTTCATAGCTCTTCTCTCCTGGGCTTTGGCATTTTACATAATGTGTCAGAAATGTGGTAGATTTGCCTTTTGAAAAGCAAGGCCCCATATTGACTGGCAGATGCTGTTTCTTTCTGCAGGTGTGGCAGTTGGGCTCTTCGTCACCAAACTTCACTTTGGAAGGACATGAGAAGGGCGTGAATTGTATTGATTACTACAGTGGTGGGGACAAACCATACCTCATTTCAGGTGCAGATGACCGTCTTGTTAAAATATGGGATTATCAGGTACAGTTTTTCATAACCTTACTTCCATATGTTAGATATGTTTCTTACTATTTCTTATAGGACAGTTAAGACTTGGGTTGTTGAAATCTGTTCACAGCATAATAACTTAAGGTATCAGTATTTGCACCTAAACTGTGTTCCCAGAAGTCTCCATAAAAATGAAAACAATGTATACATATCAAGATTTTAAAAATAAAATACCAACATGTTCATATTTCATTTTGTAATTGCCCTTAGAAATTTTAACATTTTAATGTTGAATTATCCTCCATAATCTTCATTGATAGACTTCTATTCATTTTTGTAAGCTAGCAGATCAACAGATACCAACCATTTTGCCAAATAGTACTCTTGTAAACCTAGTTATGAACTCTTGTTAACGTGCTTCCTATCTCTAAGATTTTCTTATATTTAGATATTTTTGTTTTCCACATCAAAAGTTCCCATAAGCAATTAATAAAATGAGGCCTAGAGAGTCTGTTTCACCTTGAAACATTTTCACATTTGTACTTGAATCCAGAATAAAAATATTAAAGGCTAAAGCAGTACTGTCTACTTAGCCAGTGATAGTAAGTGTGGGTTTTAAGGGGAAAATCTATTACCCTGAGAATTTGGGGAAATAATATTCAGACGAAAGCCTTTTTGGGTTTTTTCCGCTTCTTTAAATATGATAGTTACATTTACATTTATTTTACAAAGTAATTAAATAAAATATTCATATATACAACAAGATCATCCTATGTCAAAAACTTCTGTATTGGATATTATTTAGATTGTCATGACTACTATCATTTATAATGTATCTGTACATTGAGAAAATTAAGGGTGGGCTGGTTACATGTTTTTCACTAATAAAAAATGTTTTCTATGTCTTAATTACAGAATAAAACATGTGTGCAGACACTGGAAGGACATGCCCAAAATGTGTCTTGTGCCAGCTTTCATCCTGAGTTGCCAATCATTATCACAGGTTCAGAAGATGGTAAGTTAGAAGGGTATGTTTATTCCTGTGCTGGTAACTACTATTTAGTAGGCATTTAAAGCAAGTAATGTCTCTGCATTGTAATTGGAGGTTTCCAAGGATTTTGATATTTTTAGTAAAGTACCAGACTTAAGCTATAAAAGAGTAAAGGGGCATTATATTCATCATCATCATCATCATCATCATCATTCTCATGTATTTTGATTCTGTCACTTAAGAGGACCATCAGATGTCCTGAATAAAAACTGAAAAAGCATGTGCTTTGGAGTCAAACAAACCTGGATTCAAAATCAGGCTCTGTTATGTTATGAATGTGTGGTTTGGGCAGATTATGAAATGGAAACACATATATCTGCTTCATAGGATTATAGTGAGAAGAAATCATGCGTAGAAAGCATCTGGCATATAGGAAACACTCTACCCAGGAAATCCTGTTATTATTTCATGTTTAAAATCATAATTCTTAGTTTTTGTTTCTTATATGTTATCTGTTATGTTTATGTTGCTTTTAAAAATCATTTAAAGACAGTAGATCAAAAAATTGGTCATTAAGCTGCCACAAGTGTTATCTATTTGAATAGAAAGACTTCTATGGCTCTCTTTCACTGACAGTTTATCATCGGATGTTTGTATCAAAAGGGAATATTTACATTGTTCTTTTTAGGAACAGTACGTATTTGGCATTCAAGCACCTACCGGCTTGAGAGCACACTGAATTATGGAATGGAGAGGGTATGGTGCGTGGCCAGTCTAAGAGGGTCAAACAATGTCGCTTTGGGCTATGATGAAGGGAGCATCATTGTTAAGGTAATTATACTATCCCTCTCAGTAGGTGGATATAGGCAAAACCATTTTCTTTGTATTTTAGTACCATCTTCCAAGTCACCGGTTTTGTAAAACTGGCACTTCTTTCATTAAGCACTAGACATTAAGCAATGAAGATTTAAAGTGGAAGAAAGGAAACGGAGCTCTCTGTTAGTTGAAAAAATAATCTGTTTTGTTGTGGTTTTATTCATTTTCCTTTTCATTGTTGAAGGTTATTTGTCTTCCTTTCAGCTTGGTCGGGAGGAACCTGCCATGTCCATGGATGCCAATGGAAAGATAATTTGGGCCAAGCATTCAGAAGTCCAGCAGGCCAACCTAAAAGCAATGGGAGATGCTGAAATTAAAGATGGAGAAAGATTGCCACTGGCAGTGAAGGATATGGGCAGTTGTGAAATATACCCTCAGACTATTCAGCACAATCCTAATGGGCGGTAAGCCATCACCAAAATTTGTCTCTCAGCTTCTGTGTATGTTAGAACAGGTTTGCAGATCCACAGTCTACTCTTGCCCTGTGGTTGGCATCTCTAATCATTCCTCAATGTGCTTTTGCCCTGGCCTCATAGTCCTCAGTACAGCTGCAGGCAGCCATGCCACTTGATAAAGTTGGCACAAAAGATGGAGCATGTTTCCCCTCTGGCCTTGTTCTATACCACACAATTTTGAATAGTTAAATAGTACTGTTTACTGTTATTTCACATGCATTGAGTTTGTGTTCTTATGTGCTCCTTTGAGGGCAAGGAGTATGTCTTATGCTGAGACTTAGGAGGTGCCCTCTCTAAATGCTTGCTGACTCACTGCTCTTAAGAAGAAAACCTGATGCTGAGATATGTGTCTTTTGAAAAAGTTTTAGGATTGGTAATAATTCTGTTTCTTATTTGTAATTTGAACTGTCAGTTTAATTTCTCCCTTAAGATTTATAAGTCACCAAACATCTTGTGAGAGAGGAGTTTCTAGCACAGTGAAGTCTAAATCTGTGGAGCTTTAAAATTATTTTACAGCAGGTCTGGCATCTTATAATATTATGCTGAATATTGAAAAAGACAAAAGATATAAACCAAGTATGCTGCCTAGTTCAGTAAATGGTATCCATAATTATTTGTAACGTAATTGTCTTATGAAGGTTAAGAATGCATTATGCGCATTTCCCTTAATATCATAAAACATTCTTGGCTGTAAGTTTTGCCTTTGCCAGTCTTTTGATACCAGCCTCTACAGTGTTATAAATAACTTTAAAGATAGTTGTTTTATGTCCATTGGGAAAATTTTAGTTGACTATGCAGCATTGTCTTTTTCTCAGTATTTAAATGTTAAAATATCCTCTGTATTTTGATTAATTTAGCAGTCTTTAAAAACTGGAGTGAGATATTTTTATTCATTTGAGTGATCAGCTTTAAAATGAAGATAGTCTTTGTAATAATATAGTGCCTTCCTGTGGTATAAATGTTTTGAGCAAAGTGCTATGCATCTTGGTGCTCAACAAATACTGGTTGAATAATTGGAATCCTCCTCCTTTGCATCTCCAGCCATTCTCACCTTCCTGTCTCCAGTTGCCTTTATTTATGAGAAGGCCATTCCAATAACATTTCAGCAGTAATGCTGTATTCATAATTTCCTTTTTAATTTGTTGGCTAGAATTTTTTTTGTAGCTTTGTATTCAAAGAAATGTATAACTTTTAAAAGACGTTAAATTGTAATAATGAACTAAAATAACATTTGTTATTAGAATTCTTTTACCATAACAAGAATTATTGTTTCTTAACTTCTACATGTCTTTGGTCCTTTGTACTCTTCTCCCTGGCTTCTGTGATTTCTAGGTTTGTGGTGGTGTGTGGTGATGGGGAGTATATCATCTACACAGCAATGGCATTGAGAAACAAGAGCTTTGGATCTGCTCAGGAGTTTGCATGGGCCCACGATTCTTCAGAGTAAGTTTTGGCTGCGTGATAGCCAGCTTGCCGTGATTGCAGATGTGTTGTGTGCTGCTTGAGGACTCTCAAGGCTTGATGTGGGCTGTGCTTCTCTGTGTTAAAAAACAGTTCTCACCAGAGCTGTCCGTAAGAAGATTAAAGTCAGAGGCAACTGATAGCGTGAGCTGTCTTTGTCCTTTCTTTGTTCTGTGTTGAGCTGGCTCACTCAAACTGATAAAATAATCCCATTTAACTGGGGACCCAGCACCCATTTCTTTGGTGGAGCCCGTGGCAGGACCTGGTGCTTTATGGGCTTAAGGCACAGTAGACCCTCATGTCTGCTTTGGCAGGCCTTGGCATGCCCTCCCTATGATGTAGTGTCCTGGTGCTACTGCCCTTTGTGAGCTACTTGGGGATGATGTTGTGATTTGATCATTTTGATGAGAAATTTATGAAATCTTTTTTAAAACTTATTTTTTGTGATAGTACCCGCTGCCCATTCTTAACAAATTTCTGTCTGAATTCAGAATGTTCATAAAATGTTCTCATTAAAAGCAGGAAAGATCATTTAACTCTGACTTTTTTTGCTAGTCATTGGCTCTGGTTCCTTTTTCGTTCCTGTTTAATGCATGTAATAAACATTAGGGGTTTAGTGTTTTCAGACCACACAAGTGAATTACATCTTCACAGTTTTTTTTTAGTTTTGTTTGCCTCACATTTTATGTTGCATCTTGCCCCCAACAGTGGGGTAACTTAAGCTCAGCACTGCGTAATAAGATACATTTTTTAAAATATTAACAACAGTAGGATTTATTGAGAAGTATGGAATTGTTCTGATCTCATAAATTTCCTAAATACACTTATATACATATAGTTCTGTGTATTCAAAGGTACTGTGTTATCTTAAGCAAAATTATAGTTGATGAATTGCCCTCTCTGAGCATACCTCTTCCACTATTTTGATAGTTCCTTTTTTTCAGCTTTATCCAGCCAAGGCCTTGCTCAGCATCTTTCCTGTCCTGAGCAAAGCCCTCATCACACCACTTCCTCACACAATCTCAAATATCCAGTGATAGCCACAGCCACTTTTTTCAAGGCAGAGGCCTGAATATAATCTGTTGTTGCTGATCATTGCTGACTAATGAGCCATTTGTCACAGTTTTTATTATTTAAATCACCTTTATTGAGGTATGATTTACAGAAGACAGAATGTATCATTTAATTGTACAGCGGTCCCCCCATCTGTGGTTTCCCTTCCTGCAGTTTTAGTTACCCACAGTCAACTGTGTTCCAAAAATATTAAGTGGAAAAGTCCAGAAATAAACAACTCTTAAGTTTTAAATTGCCCAGTGTTCTGAGTTGCATGATGAAATCTTGAGCCATCCCACCTGGGACGTGAATCATCCCTTTGCCTAGCATATCTATCCACATTGTATATGCTATCCACCTTACATTTAGGAAAAAACATAGTGTACATAGGGTTCAGTACTGTCTGAGGTTTCAGGCATCCACTGGGGCTTAGAACGTATCCCCCATGGATAAGGGAGGACTCCTGTTCATGTCAGTAGATTTGGGCAAACGTATGTAATCCGTAACCAGTAACACAATCAAATTATAGAACATTTCTATCATCCCCCCAAAATCCCCTTGTCTCCATTAACAGTCTGTCCACACCCCCTACCCACCCATTCCCCAGGCCCAGGAAAACACTAATGAGAGCCTCTTGTCTCTATATGGATTAGAGTTGTCTTTAGAGTTTCGTATAAATGGAATCATATGGTATGTACTCTTGTGTCTAGCATCTTTTGTTCAGTATAATGTTTTTTGAGATTCATCCATATTCTTGCCTGGATCAGTAATTGGTTTATTTGCAGAGTATTATTCCATTATATGAATATACTACAATTTGTTTAAGCATTCACCTATTATGGACATTTGGGTCATTTTTATTTACTAAAGTGGTTTGTAAGCCCTAGTAATTCATGTCATATACAGTAAAAAATCCTTTCATCATTTGTCCAACTGTAAGGAGTTCTCTGATCTCTTAGGAAAACAGTACATCAGAGAATCTTCAAATATTTATTTTATATTTTTGCATAATTACTGAAAAATATTTGAAGATATTTCCAACATTTGGTGGAATTATGATGTAGTATATAACATGTTATGTTTGCCTTCCCTTTTTTCTCCCAGGTATGCAATAAGAGAGAGCAACAGTGTTGTAAAGATATTTAAGAACTTTAAGGAAAAAAAATCATTTAAACCAGATTTTGGAGCAGAAAGTGAGTGTGGTGTACATATTACATTTTTAAATTCTTTATAATGGCTCCAAAATGCCTAAGCGAAACTCTTTTTATGTTCCCTTTAGGTATCTACGGCGGCTTCTTATTGGGAGTCAGATCTGTAAATGGCTTAGCTTTCTATGACTGGGACAATACAGAACTCATACGAAGAATTGAAATTCAGCCCAAACATGTGAGTTTCCCCCTCTGTTGTTGTTTTTGGAATATTTATTTTTGTGATGAGTTCTGGGTCCCTAAGGCCAAGAAGTGCCTTGTACCCTGCTGTCCCTCTTCCATTATCAAAAGCCATTTAAAATATAAAACAGCACTTAGAATTTAAATAACTTTTTATACTTTTGAAATACACATTGTCTATGGCCCCATTAGGGTACGACAATCCTGATTTTCTGAGCAATTGGAGGTAAGTGGCAGTGCCATTTTGACAGAGGAAAAATGCATGCTTTGACAACAAGAAGTCAGAGAATTCTTGACTTGGAAAAGCCTTCTTCCACGTAGTTCAGAAAACCTTTTCATATGTTTTGATGATAGCTGCTTGAACTTGAGGTGACCATCTCCAGTGACAAAGTGTTTAGTGTTTACCTTTAGAACTGCCCACTGCTTTGACAGTTTTCACTGTCAGGAGATTATCTGTGGAAACAAACCAGCTTTTCTGGGGTCTGGTTCTAGAGTGTGCATTCTCAATGGGTGTAAAAATTGGCTTGGGGGGCTTCCTCTTTATGAATAAAGCATAGCTATACATATGTGTATGCATTATGTATGTATATCTGTGGTATTAACATTTCATTGGGGGAGGTGATTAGAAAAATGTCCAGAAAGACTTCTAGGGAGGGTGGGTGAAAATGAAAAAAAAAGAAAAAGTGATAAACACTGTTCTAGAGCAATAGGGAACAGGCTACTGGTACTCTATGTAGCACATTCAGTGTTTACTGACAGCTCTCCTTTCCTGTCTCACTTTGGACTTTCTATTGCTAGGCTAAATAGCATAGCCCTGCCCTGGCCACCCTCCCAAATAATGCCACATAGAGTTGTTAAGTGAATACTTATTATCTTGATATAAGAAGGTGAATGTTGTAAGAAACCAAGTGTGTGCAGTTTGTCATATCCACTCAGAAATCCAAATCAGTTGTCTATGATTTTGTTGTGTTGCAGATTTTCTGGTCTGACTCTGGAGAGCTAGTCTGTATTGCTACTGAGGAATCATTTTTTATCCTTAAGTATCTGTCAGAAAAAGTCTTGGCTGCACAGGAAACACATGAGGGAGTTACTGAAGATGGCATTGAAGATGCCTTTGAGGTAATTGCATCAGCACAACTTTCGCTTTTAGCTTTGTATTTAAATGATTTATATTCTTACAACAGACTTTACTGATTTTAACATTTCGTTATAAATTAGGTTTGAGGAGACAGCATTTAAGGATTTCTGGTGAAATGTGAAAATTAAAATCTTGACTTATAGATCAAACTTTGAAAATATGTTTAAAAGAAATTTGTGCTTTGATTTTAGGAATTCTTTAGACTTACTTTGATATCTTTCAGTAAAGAAATTGTAGTTGTTTTGGTCCTAAGACTATTTAGTCAGTGACTTAAATGAGCTCCCAAATGGTAAATCATTCATTATGCAGATATCCTAGATTTTGTGAAATACTTAATATTTCATTTTCAAGTTATGAAGGGTCTAAATTTAGATCAGTGTTCTTTTATATCATGGTTTTGGCCCAACAATGAGATTTCACATTACAAATACTAATCTAGGAATCTGTTTTTTTTTTTTGTTTTTTTTTTTTCTGTTTTGAGCCCAAGGGTTATATTGAGTAGGAATCTGTTCTTAAATGAAGAAATTCCAGCCAGTTGCAGTGGCTCACACCTATAATCCCAGCACTTTGGGAGGCCAAAGTGGGCAGATCACTTAAGGTCAGGAGTTTAAGACCTGACCTTAACTTGGTATGGTGAAACCCTGTCTCTGCGAAAAACAAAAATTAGCCAGACATGGTGGCAGGCACCTGTAATCCCAGCTACTTGGGAGGCTGAGGCAGGAGAATCACTTGAATCCGGGAGGTGGAGGTTGGCAGTGAGCAGAGGTTACACCACTGTACTCTAGCCTGGGCAACAGAGACTCCATCTCAAAAAAAATTCCAAGGAAAATTTTTCTTTCTGGAAATAGGAAGAATTTTACTTTGCATTCCTTATTCTACCGTATCACCCTCAAATATATTCAGCTTTTTATTGAGAGATTTCTGATGTTGGATAAAGTAATAGTCTTTATTTTCTTTCTGCAGGTTCTTGGTGAGATTCAGGAAATTGTGAAAACAGGGCTTTGGGTAGGCGATTGCTTCATTTACACAAGTTCTGTGAACAGATTAAATTATTATGTTGGAGGAGAAATAGTCACCATTGCCCACTTGGACAGGTACCTGAGTATCATTTTGCGTTTGTCCTATATTTTAGCAAAATCTGTTGCTGGCTTGTAGCAATGATAGGCTGATTTTTCAATGGTATAGTTTTAGTAGGTTGTCTGTTGTTAACCAAAAATGTATCAATCAGACGGGAAGGTTTTGAGCAAGAGGCAGGTTGGCGGGGTGTGTGTTTGTGTAATTGCAGATTTGAATTTCTAACTTGGTTTCTGTGTCTTTTATAGGACGATGTATCTCCTAGGCTACATTCCTAAAGACAACAGGCTTTATCTGGGGGATAAAGAATTGAACATCGTTAGCTATTCCCTGCTGGTTTCAGTCCTGGAATACCAGACAGCCGTCATGCGGAGGGACTTTAGCATGGCTGATAAGGTCCTTCCTACCATTCCAAAAGAACAGAGGACCAGAGTTGCACACTTTTTGGAAAAACAAGTAAGCGGTTTTGTTTTGTGTTTTCTTTTTGTTTTTTAAAACTAGCAATTTGAAAGCAAATTAGTATGGAGTTGAAAACCTTTATTTCTTAATTGCCAACTGATTTCTGTGGCAATAGAATTTCTCCTATGAGTTTAAGGCACTTGTTACAGCATATGATGCACCCTTCTTACACTCTTCCTTCTGCTTTCTCAGTGCCCCCTTTAAATGTTAGAGGTGATTTATCAGTCTTTCCTCTTCTGTGCTTCTTTTCCAGTTTCCTGATATTTTCAATTCTACACTACATTTTTCTCTTTATCCCATCTGCTTTTTAAAAAAATTGTGATTAAAATACATATAAAATGTACCATGACATGACTTTTTCTTATGTAGTGTTTTTTAAGCAAAGTTACATATGTGCAAAGCATAAAATAAGTTTTGCAAAGTTTAAGAAAAAAGCAGCCCTCCCTCCTTTTTGCTTCCTGCTCCCTAGAGGTAATTACTTTATTTTATCTAATTCTTTTGGTATTTATTTCTGTAACTTCATGCAGTATAGCAGTTTCTTCATTTCTTAGCTTTAGGCATTTCTTGGGACATCCCCCCGTAGATGAGGATTTCGCCTTCTTTCATTCCCCTGCGTCTACCACATACATGCCACTTTCCTATCCTTCATCTCCCAGAATAGTTCTAATTTTGATTGATCACTACTCAAATGTTTACATTATTATGGCTGTGCAATCACTGCTCACAGGTGAACCATGTAGCATATTATCTAGCTTTCCTTTCCTGCAATTTTTTGTTTTCCCTGGAGTCTATAATTGTCTTTTTTCCCCCTTTTCTTAATTTTCTGTGTACCTGTGATTAGTTCTCCCTGGACTTTGCTGGTTCTCCAGAGTTCCCGAAGATCTCCTTTCAGTTTGTTTAGTCTCCTTCCGACTGCACTGGTTTTCCTGTTCTCATCATGGATTTCCCCTCACTATCATGTTGGGGCTTCCTCTGCTTCTGTCCTGTTGGATCCATTGTTTCTTATACCCCTATCTCCTTTCCTGCTTTGCTCCCTCATTTTGGGAGAGCGCGCCCTTCAACAGTTTCCTGAGAAAAGGGTTGTTAATGGGAGATAAATTGTTTTGTGACTTTGAATATCTGAAAGTGCCATTGTTCTACCCTAAAACATATTCTATTCGACCATTTAACTGGTATAGAATTGTTGGAAGTAATTTTCTCTCAGAATTTTGAAGGCATTGTTCCATTGCCTTGTAGTTATTTAAGTCTAAAGCCGTTTTTATTCCTCATTCTTAGTACATGACCTGGTTTTTCTCTGTGGAAACTTTCTGAATGTCGTCTCTGTTGTACTGAAATGTTATAATCATGGTAGGCCTTGGTAGGAATCAATTTTCATTAATCCTGCCAGTTATTAGATGAGTTTTTTTAATGGGAAACTTACGTCCTACATTTCTGAAAGATTTTCATGAATCGTTCTATGGTGATTTCCTTCCTTTGTTTTCTGTATTCTGTCTTTCTGGAATGGTTAATGTTGTATGTCCTACACTGATTTTCCTATTCTCTTTTAAAATCTTATTGTTTATAGATAAAAGTTTCTCTTATCCTTCTACAGATATGAATGATATATTTTTGTTTTTAGATTTTGAAGTTTTCTCTTCCCCCTATATGGTATGCTTCCTTCAAGTTCCTTTTATTGCTTCATTTTGATCTCCATCTTTCCTGTTAGTGATTTTCCTCAAGTATCTGATGTCCTTGGGCCCTCACTTAAGAGTGAAGGTACAAGAAACAGATCAGAAGGTCTGAATTTGTGGATGGGGCATATTGGGTTTGGACTTCACAGTATCTGGTGTGGTTGGCCCATTTGATTAGGGAGTCTCAATGTCAGTATCTTTAGCTAATGAATTTTTGATGACTTTCCATTTATGTAATGAATTTAACAATGTACTAGGCACTGTTTCTGCTGACATGTAGCCTTCATGGAGTTGACATTTTAGTATTTTGAAGTCTTTTCCCATGGGCTCAGTAGATTTTAGTGAAAAGCTCCCCAATCACCATCATTCTGGGGTCTCAATAGAAGATACCTTGGAGTCTCAGTATTTAATATTTCATTGAGTCTCTGTATCCATTTTCATAATCTCCTGTTTTCCTTTGATACTCCGTACTTCTTCCTCCAAGTACGCTTGGAATCTCCTAGTCTGGAGACTCTTTAGTTTGCCCTCTCCAAAGAATAAACCCGTCTTCTTTGTCAAGAGATGGGAGGGGGGAGCAGATCTAGAGTTTCTAAATGCTTTTAGGGCAATTTGTTTTCAGCACTACCATTCATGAGACACACTGGGTGTAAATCACATTGTTTCTATGCTGTTCTCACTCCTGATTTAGGATTTGTTTTCTCTGCTGTTTTAACAGAATGTTTATATTCCTCCACCAGCTTTCCAGCTTCCAAACTTTTGTTAGTTTCCTCTCCCTTTCTGTGTGTTGGGAGTTCGTGTCTTTAAAAAAAAAAAAAATCCTTTTAGTGTGATTTTATTAGTAGTAGGGAATTAGCAGAAAACAAAAGTATATATATTTAGTCTGCCTTATTTCATCTGTTTTGCCCTTGGCTGTATCTGACTAGTTCCAGAGATCTTCCATCCTCCACTTTTGGGTTTTATGTTATCTATATCAATATTAGTGAAGAAAAGTAACTCCGGTTATTTAGAATACCTTATTTACATCGTATTCATGGATGGATGGGGGCGGGGTGGCAGCCTGTATAAGCTAAGTTAAAACATTTCAAACTTGATGATAAAGCCACCCTGAAGATACAGCCAGACAGAACCCTAAAGCTGTCCAGCTTCTCAATCTTGACTATCCCGTAACTGAGCATTCCCTCTCAGTCTGGTGAAGAGGTAAACTATCCCTGAGCTTTCAGTCTAACACATTACGTCCCTAGAGCAAAAAATGACCCCATCAGTACTGTTTGTCTTGAAGGAGAGGCTAATTTAATAATTATAATAGTTGATTTACAACAGTGGTCCCCAACCTTTTTGGCACCAGGGACCGGTTTCGTGGCAGACAGACAATTTTTCCACAGACGGAAGGGGATGCATTTCAGGATCAAACTGTTCCATTTCAGATCACCAGGCATTAGAGTCTCATAAGGAGCACGGAACCTAGACCTACCACATGCACAGTTCACAGTGGGGTTTACGCTCCTGTGAGAATCTAATGCCATCACAGATCTGACAGGAGGCAGAGTTTAGGTGGTAATGCTTGCTCACTCACCCACCCACTGCTTACCCCCTGCTGTGCGGCCCGATTCCTAACAGGCCACAGACCGGTTGGTTGGGAGACCCCTGGTTTAAAAGCTTGTTCTTAATGCCTTAATGGAGCATGGGAAGGAAATTTTAGACTTCCTGTCTTTTGGATACTTGCTGATAAGCTGGACTTGAGACCAACAATAAAGGAATAGGTAATGACACCTGACTGGTGACTGGACCTGAATACACGATGTTTGCTATGACCTACAGATGATAGAAAGTTGGAAGGTTTTAATTTGACTCCCTTTTCTTTGCCCATTTACTGCTAATAGTTTTATGTGCAAAATGAAGGATTGGACTAGATGATCTCTGCTTCCCAGCCTAGTTGAGTAGATTACCAACAGCTAAGTCTACACTGCTGTGCCTACCTAGTTTTCTTCTTTTGAAATGATTCTTGTTCAGTCCCAACTTTGCAAAATTCCTTTCTTTTTGACATATCTGTTTATATTTACATTTTCAGTTTTACTAGTTACTTGAGTTTAGCATTAGCAAGCTTCCATTATCCTAATAAACAGTAAGAATTCTGTCACTGAATATTTTATCTGCCAAGTTTGTTCTTACTAGTTACTTTAATGGCTCCTTAATTATTCCATCTTCTCATTAAATAGTGGGGTTTCTAGTTTGAGAAATGATTTTCTTTGTGAATGTGTGTACACTGTGTGTGTGTGTATAAAACATACATACATTTTTTATGCATAAATGACATATGTATGTAATTTTTAAAAATCTGTTTAGGGCTTCAAGCAGCAAGCTCTTACAGTATCCACAGATCCTGAGCATCGTTTTGAGCTTGCTCTTCAACTTGGAGAGTTAAAAATTGCATACCAGTTAGCAGTGGAAGCAGAGGTATGTACTAATTCATGATTTTTCATAACTGATGGAAAAGGCAGTAGGTACTTCTATGTGTTTGGTATAATGTTTTGTTATTAAAGTTTTCCCAAATGCAAATTAGTGGCTCATTTTGGTGAAGTTATTGTCTCTGGTATTTTTAAAAGATGTATTATGTTAAACTTTGCATAAATTGATTACATTGGAGATATTCTTAGCACTCTGTTTAAGAAAAATTGTTTTCATATCTTAAGTGAGATATATTTTGCAAGATAAGATGTAAAACAGTATGTAAACTAGTCTGGAAAGCCTAAGAGTACAGACATAGCAGTCATTTGCCAGAGTCTGGAACTAGCTAAAAATACATTGGTTTTGAAAAGGGGTTTTGAAAGACAGCCCAACCCCTTTGTCTTTTGGTATTGAATAGAGCAGGCAGTCAGAGGAGGACAGTGCTGCCTTGGTGGCACTCACCTTGAGCAACAGATGCTCTTAGCACATCTGGTCTAAATGTTTGAGCTAAATGAGCTGTTCAGGGAGACTCAAGTGGGAGAAATGTTAATACCATTTTTGTAATGATATTTTTATAGATCTTTGTATATTGAGGCTCCCAATTGTGGTTTAAAACTAGCATTTATTGGTAAATTGACTTCGGATGTGCAAAATAAATTTTAGCTATGTTAAGATCATCTAAACATGCAGCATTTTGAGTTTTGAAAAGCTACAAGTGAGACATTGTGAAATATTTAAAGACATAAACAGTTCTGTATGCTTTCAAAAAAGCATACTTGTTAAAATAATTGCAGTCTAATTACCTTAAAACTCCAGTGAGATGGTTTTACTTTTCCTGTGTAATTATAAGGTAAAATATAATGGGTTGATTATAATTATTCACACATCATTAAAATTGATTTGTTTAAATTCATTTTGTATATGTGAATAATTTCCGTTTCCTGATTGTACATTTTAGCCATTCTTATTTTGATAGAGCCAACTTAAGCACAGCTCTCTCTATATATAAGTATCTTCCATTGTCCGCACAGTTAACAGAATAATGTTGGAAATGTAAATGCTTATTTCTAAAGATATTTTAACTTGGAAACTCTTTTCTTACAGTCAGAACAGAAGTGGAAACAACTTGCTGAACTTGCCATTAGTAAATGTCAGTTTGGCCTAGCCCAGGAGTGCCTGCACCATGCACAGGATTATGGGGGCCTGCTGCTTTTGGCCACTGCCTCTGGAAATGCTAATATGGTGAACAAGCTGGCAGAGGGTGCGGAGAGAGATGGCAAAAATAATGTGGCATTCATGAGCTACTTTTTACAGGGCAAGTGAGTATTAATTTAAAAGATTAATTAATTCTACGCTGAGGATGGTTTTTGGAGAGGGATGTGAAGAATGAGCCCTAGAGAGAACTGATGAATGGCTACATCGTGTTGAATAGACCGGGCAGTCAGAGGAGGACAATGCTGCCTTGGTGGCACTCACCTTCAGCAAGAGATGCCTTTAGCACATCTGATCTAAATGTTTGAGCTAAATGAGCTGTTCAGGGAGGCTCAAGTGGGAGAAACGTTAAACACCTCTCTCAACAGTCCTGCCAGTTAATGGTGGAAGCATTTTATTTTATGATTGCAGCAGGCTATTGAGCTGCTGTAGTAGGTACCTGAAGGGCAGATGATTTTACCCAAATTGGATAATTTTGATCCATTTATGGCAAGAACAAAAGGGGATAAGTATGCCAGCTACTTTTAGATTTGAGCACACTATAAAGCATAAAGATGTCTTGTATTTTTAAGTCTGAGTTAGCATAAACCAAATTATTTGGACATTAGTTGGCAGTATTATGAAATAAAAAACAAAAGTATTCTTTTTTTTTTTTGTTTGAGATGGAGTCTCCCTCTGTTGCCCAGGCTGGAGTGCAGTGGCATGATCTCGGCTAATTGCAGCCTTTGTCTCCCTGGTTCAAGCCCTTCTCCTGCCTCAGCCTCCCAAGTAGCTGGGATTACAAGCATGTGCCACCACACCCGGCTTGGATTTTTAATAGAGACAGAGTCTCACCATGTTGACCAGGCTGGTCTCAAACTCCTGACCTCAAGTGATCTGCCTGCCTCCTCCTCCCAAAGTGCTGGGATTATAGGTGTGAGCCACCGCACCTGGCCTGAAAGTATTCTTTAACCTTCCCCTACATACTGATTGTGTTTACAATCCCATACTTCGCCATGGAACTTTGAATGTGCATCCCATTGTATGTATGTGAATATATTTATGAATTTATATGCCTGTAAGAATAGACCCCACTATTCCTTATCCATAATTCAAAAATCCAAAAATATTCTGAAAACATTTTATAACTGTTTTGATGGCAAGACCTGAGCTGAACTCTGTTTTCCTATTTTTAGTTGCTTTTATACCAACTTGGTACATTTTTACTGCATTTAACATTCCTGCGTAAGTACTGTTTGTGGCTTTTTCATGCTGAGGATGTGAGGTAATACATAGTATACATATGGTATCACCTTTCGAAAATCCGAGAAGTTCTGAATTCTGAAACACATTGTCCACTTCATAGAACTTGCACAGAAAAAAAATGAAATTAAAATAGAAGAAAAAATAAGACTTTGGTATTCTGCTGGGCACAACTGGCTTGTCTGGCCCTTCCCATGTTGGAGACACTGCCCTATATATTTGTCTTGTGGAACTGAATTTCTGCTGGCATATATCCTTACGGCTTTAATATTTGCTAATCTAACCTGCCTTAACTCCTCTTGAAAGGCCCCTTTAGGTTCTTAGGAATTATTAAAATTAAGTAGATTCAAAGTAGTCAGGAAAGCTGTCTTATCCCTCATACCCTTGGAGTGTGTTATGTAACAACCATTAAAAGACAAGTGACAGAAATGAGATGTATGCGTGAAAATTGGGGAGATTTTTGGCTTTGCAACACTAAATTTCCTTTCTTTATATTAAGTACCATTATTATAGTGTTTATTCTTGGTAACAGTAACTTTCCTTTTTAATGTTTAGGGTTGATGCCTGCCTAGAACTCTTGATTAGAACTGGACGGCTGCCAGAAGCTGCGTTCCTGGCCCGAACTTACTTACCCAGTCAGGTTTCAAGGTACAGACTTTTAATTTTAGGAAGAAATGTTTCCAATAAAAAGAGAGCAGACTTACTTAGTCTCTGTTCGGTTCCATGATGTCTATAATAGGGTAGTGAAACTCTGGAGAGAGAATCTCTCAAAAGTCAATCAGAAAGCAGCAGAATCCCTTGCTGATCCAACAGAGTATGAAAACCTATTCCCTGGATTAAAAGAAGCCTTTGTTGTGGAAGAATGGGTGAAGGAAACACATGCTGATCTGTGGCCAGCCAAACAGTACCCACTTGTCACGGTGAGTGGCCAGGATGTCAAGCTTCATTTATTGTAACTACAGGGTGGAAGTACATTCATGACTTCGGATTTTGAACTGCAGTCAATACTTTTTTTAAAATTAAGAGCTGATATCTGGGATTTAGGCCAAGTTCATAGGTAAATTATGATTTCAAAATATCTCATTTTATCATTGCTTTATTCTCTGATAGCCAAATGAAGAGAGAAATGTCATGGAAGAGGCAAAAGGCTTTCAGCCCTCAAGATCTACAGCTCAACAGGTCAGCAGAGTACTTCATGTGATAAATTTGGTGAGATGGTTCACTTTTAAAAATCATCTCCCACTTCCTAATTCTGATCATCCTTCTCTTGGGGGAAAACTTTAAATTCCTGAGTAAATTCCCTTGTCTTCACATATATCTTCACTTGGAGTTTCAGGAACTTGATGGGAAACCTGCTTCTCCTACTCCAGTTATTGTGGCCTCCCACACAGCCAACAAAGAAGAAAAGGTAGGTCAGACATCATACTCAAACCTCCCTCTACCCCATCCTCCTCCCCATCAATATTTGGAGAATACATAGGCCTCTGTGGTTTAAGTGACAGAATCAAGTTTCAGGGCAGGGGCTTTGAAATGGGAAGATGCTTTTCTTGACTATTAAGAAAATTTTAGTTCCCACTTTGGATCATGAACCCACGGATAACTTCCCTTTAACAGTACTGTAAAACTTAATTACCCTCTTTTGTTTGCAGAGTTTACTCGAACTAGAAGTAGATTTGGATAATTTGGAATTAGAAGATATTGACACAACAGATATCAATCTGGATGAAGATATTTTGGATGATTGACTGTAATGCTTTCCATTTACCTGACTAAAAAGATTATTATTATATATAGGTATTGATTGCTACCCTGACCACAGTGCTTCGGACTGTGAGACATTTCTTACATTTTTATATGTAAATACTGTGGACCACTGGGAGCATAATGCCCACATCATCTTAAGAAGAGTTTATGTGCAGCATTTAAATCACTGTGTTTTCCTTGTTAACTAAAACAGACATGGGCTTTGATTTTTTTCATACTATGAGACCGTATCTCATAAAACCTTTTGAATTAATGGAAGATACTTTTGTTTCCTTTCTTAGTAATGAAAATAGGCTTCTAGTTTTAGAAGGCTGAGCCGAAACTACACCCTGCCTAGGGATCAGCCCCACTCTCTTTTCTTTGCATAACTAAATCTGCATTTTCAAATGCCGTCAATCACATTTTTCTTAGAGCTGAATATCCATGCTGTAATTCTCTAAACCCTTTTTTTTTCTTGACCTCATTGCATCATTCCACAGGTCTTGCCCCAATTTTATCTAGCAGCTACCCATTTCTGGAGTCAGGATGTGAAACCTGTTCCTCTGACCTCATTAAGCTGGGGTCTGTCTAAATTACCGTCTATCCTATTTGGTAACACACACACACAAAAACCATACTTTTTAACTGTATACTCATCTAACATGATTCAAAAAAATTCATAACCAGGCACTCAAATATCCTTGTAGCCTAGAAAAGTAAGTAGGGTAACAATTTTTGCTTTCTAGGGAGAATTACAAATTGATACCTTTTAATCTGGCCATTTTTTAACGTTTAGCTCAATATTAACAGAGAAATGTAGTCAGTATTTAGTAAAATAAATGTATTTTTAAAATCTTTTTAGGAAGCTGCAGAATGGCGACTGAGTGCTTCTTGATAAGTTTGCAGTGTTAGTTCTATATAGGCTCCGTTCTGTGCTTCTGTTTTTGCAAAGACCTGTTTAAATTAAAAAGTAAAGTTTTAAAACAATAGGACATATGCTATTTATAAATTTTTCGGTTTTAAGACATCATTAGCATTTCTGTAGTAGCAAAGAGTCCTACTTAAAAAAGGTCTTTCAAATTTCACAATTTTTCCCCTGATTATACACTAATAAACACACATGGACAGAAAAACAATATCCAACACATTTCAAGCAATACTAATTCTAAACACCAGAATTATCCAATTAAGACCCTGACATTGTATTAATATTAATACTTCCTGCTAGATCAAAACAAAAACCATTAGGTTACAGAGAAATCTGGAGGCTAAGAGTTACCAAACTGATTTTTCACTTTAAAGAATATTTTCTCCAAAAACATTCATTGATTATGAACTTTATCAGGTTCATAAAGAAAATCAGTACTGTGGTTTCTCTCTACTCTTCCTAGGATGTCATCACAGGTCATTGTTTCCTTAGTAAAACTTGTAACTGTTTTGCAGCATGCAAACAGTATTACCAGGATAGAAGCCAGTTCCACAAAACCACGTACATTCTGAGTATTAGAAGAGATGAAATTATACAATCTCCTCCCGTTCCCTTCCTGAAAAAATCATCTCAACTCAGTATTTACAGATAAATGTATATAAGCCCATGGTTTTGAGAGGTGTGCAGCTCCAAAATGACGGACAGGACAACTAAGGCTTGGTGATATACAAGCATCACACTCTCCACTTCTTGACACATGCCCATTTCCCCCGATGTGATGTGACCACACAAAGACAGGAAGCTGCTCTGGGGGACGTGTGCTACTTAGTCCTCTACCCTGTCCTGCTGGTGACTTGAACACCTCAGACGCAGCTCAGCCCTTCCAGTGCTCCAAAGAACAAGGGGGCTGCTCCCTGCACTTCGGAACTTCTCTGGACTCCAGCTGCTAGCACCACATCACTCAACCTACTTTACTGCACTCTAACCCCCTCCCCTGTTTCTGTTGTCCAGGCTGAAGAAATAGGGGGACAAATCATACTGATGTTTTCAAGACCACAGATGTCCCATATTCACAAATCTGTAGATGTCCCATATTCACAAATCTGTTTAGTTACCATTAATTATGACCCAATTCTGAATTTTTCCCAACTCCATTACTACCACAAAACAACCAATATGGAAAAAAAAAACTTTACCTTGATTAAATTTATTCCCTCAGCAGCCTGATCCTTGGCCTCTTGAGCCGACTGGCCGTCTGGATGGAGTATGTGATACAGCTGGACCAAGCTGGTTGCATCATCGATTCTGAGAACGAAAGGGTTTAATGTTATCTAGGGGTTTTCTTCATTTGATTCACAGTCCTGTAAAAGTGTGTCCCAACTTCAAACTACATTTCAGACTTTCCTCAGGCTGGGGGTATTGGGGAAGGACCTTCACTTTTACAGTTTCAAAAGCATTTTCGGGAAAATTGACTAATTTAGGCCTCACACCAACTCCGTGAGGCAGGTAGGGCAGGAGTCACTGCAGGAAGTGTCCAATTTATGAAAGTGAATATATTCCAAATGTGGCTATATTCTTTTTGGAAAAAGAGCATCATTTCTCACAGAAACAACATTCCTAATGGTAGATTATTTCCACGCCAGCTCACTTCACCAGCATGTAATAGTCTAACTCAACTCAGAGGACAGAAATACAGCTTCATCCCACATAAGCAGGAGGGTGGTGGTCACAGGGAACTCAAAGTCACTTGCCTCTAAGTGACATCTGCTAACAGAGACAAATGCCTCTACAAGAGCCCCCCTAAGGTTCCAAGGAAAGACTTTCGGGCCACCAGACTATTCACAGGAACGGATTAGTAAAATAACTAGCATCCTAGTGAAGCAAATTTGAAATCATACACACACATCAGACAAAAAGGAAAATTGGGTTCTACATCAGTAATCTGTCTAACTTCAGCATGACACAACTACCTATGAAAAAGCCAGAACAAGAATTCCGTTATTCTGGCTTATACTTCTCAGAAATGTATAAACAATTTTTATCAACATTAAAACTTTCCTAGCAAAACCAAACAATCACTTCTCACACAGCTGACACTTTCCTACCATTTGCCATCTCATCACTGGAAGGCATATAAAAATAACATGCAAAATGCTTGTGCTCTTGAGGCTCTGCTATATATACTAAGTGAACTACTGGCTTCCAGTTGGGAATGGAGGGCTGAGGACACCCTAATTCAGTGCTTCCGCAGCTAGCACTCTGCAGCCTTCCCTGTGTTCCCCTTACCTGAGCTGGGGGATGAAGGGCAGGGTGACAGTGGGAGTAAGTACAGAATTCCTCAAGCCTTGGAAGCCTTAGAGAAATGCTCTGGGCTTATCCTGAGGCTCATGTACCCTAAAGGCCATCTCTTGGGAAAACAGAGCTGTTGGTATAGTAAAGCTTTTCAGGGGGGAAAAAATAAAAAATGTTCATTACAAATCTATTGTGCTTGTTATAATCTAACAAAGTCTACTAAATGTAGCAATGAAATGTCTCCCCAATAAAAAATTAAAATTCCCTTTGGAGCTTAGGCGTGTGGCCTTATAAACAGCTTAACTGGATTGCTACCTGTTGGTATGTTCAGGGCTTCATTAGGTTCATGCTGAAGTATAATGCCTGTGCCTCACAGAACAATTTAAATTTAGCTTAACACCCCACCCATACTTCAAGAGCAAATAAATTATATTTCAAAAAGATTTTAAAAGAATCTCAATATAAAAACTAACAGTGGGACTTGAGTCTGAATAAATGTGTGCAGAATCCTGATTCTTGCCTGAGCTTCATTCAGTGAGGATATGTACCCTCTACTGTCCAGCCTGGGATTTGCAGTAAGCTCACTGATCTGTTCAGAATGACCACAGGAGGGCCTTTACCTAGGAACAGCAGGAAAAGCTAAGTACCCAAACTTCCCTCCCAGTAAGCATGAATTGCTTCAGATGTAAAGCTTACATGTGATGAGTTATATCACTATAATATCATTTATTAATACACCCCAATAAGTTTAATTTTCAAACATTTCTGTATTGCTCTAATATTTTATAAGAACATACTGTTTTAATAATAAAACAACTTCAGAATGATTAAACTCAAGAAACTTTATAAGTGGAAAATTCATTCACAGGAGATAATGCACATGAAGGCAAGTCACTTGAGCATCCCCATCACCACAGCCCCAATTATGGGGTATGAAGGTGTATTTCTGCCCTCTGATTATATTGCACTACGTATGCTGGTGAAATGGGCGTTAGGAATGTTGTTTCTATGAGACATGATGCCCTTTTTCCAAGTATGGGCTGTATTTTATTCTGAAGATAAGTTCTGTGGAACTTTCAGTTCTACATGCCTTACCTTTGTGTATATGGTTTGTATTACATGTTAGGATACTCTGGGAGTCAAAAACTAACAGTCTGAAGGTGGCAATAATCTCAAAACTGTCTTGTAGTTCAGACTTTTGAGTCCAGCAAGGGCTTTTTGTAGAAAGTTGATTTTCTTAATTACAGCCATGCTACTTCCTTGTCATTTTGGCCTTCCTAAATCAACTGATAGAAAGATGCTCAAAAACTATTTTCTCTTCAGTTTTATTACAAGTTGTATTATTATTTCCAGCTAGAAGCCTGGGAGCACACCAGCTTCATGCTAAAATACAACAGATATTTTTTTGTTTCACGCTACTCGGAAAAGCAGCTTTTTTGATGCCTTAAAAATCTTGTAAAAGCAAGGGTATCAAAAGTATTTTCATAAGTTAAAGGATGGTGTTTACTGAAAAGCCCTAGAAATAGTTCTACCAGAAAATAACCACAGAGCTTATTTCTACTTCTTTACATTTCCTATTTAATCCTCCTTTCAGAATCTGGAAAGTTCACCAACCTAGGAGCATTGGTGACCTCAGGGTAAGTTATTATTGAGGGTTTACAGATCCAAAGCCACTTACTCTTTCAAGAGTCTAGCACTATTTTTATGAAAGCAAAAACTAGGAGAGCTAGGTTATACTAAAAGAAAAAATCCATAAACTGAGGTAAGCAAGCACTAGACAGTACACTGTTATCATTGGAAAAATACCATAGCTTAAATACAGATGAACTGTTAGAGCAATAAGAATGATTCTTTCACTTACTAAGATCATACTTACAAATCTCTCTGAATCTGGTCAATCAGCAACCCATCAATCTTTTTATTATTTACAAAATACCACACCATTCCACCAAAGTATCTTGTTGAACGTAAAAGGTCATATTTTCCGTGTTTATCTATATCTTCATAGGTCTTGTGATGAACCTATCCGCATAAAATGCAACTTTTCAGAAACATGAACATAAAAAGAAGTATGCAGCATTATTCAACGTACACTGATTAGCATGAGTGCTGCCCAAGCAAGTAAAACCACGTCTACTTACAGTTGCCTCCATATCATTAACCAATAGGTATCATTTAAACCATTCCTAGTACAGCCCACCTTAGGGGGGAAGGAGGATTCTACTGAGAGAGAATTTTGGCCAGGCACGGTGTCTCATGCCTGTAATCCCAACACTTTGGGAGGCTGAGGTGGGAGGACTGCTTGAGCAGTCCTCATCTCGAGGAAAATTTTTTAAAAAATTAGTTGGGCATGGTAGGCCACGGAATAAGACCCTGTCTTTAAAAAAATAAAAAAGAGAAGAATTTGTCTAAATGACAGCAAGTCTGTGCCTTCTCTACTGTAGAAGTATGTGGCAGCCTGGAGCAAGACACCAAACATTTATAGCCATATTAATTACTTTTTGGCAGGCCAACTATAATTTATTAAGCACCAATTATGCATATAGAGACCACTGGAAATAATGTAGGGCCCACTTCTTGGTCACTATTGGAGAAAATAAATCAAGAATATCTTTTCACTACTCTCCCTTTCCCCTATCCCTCCCATCAACTACCCTATTCTACCAGCTAGCCCATTCCATCTTACTAAAAGTCCTTCAGTCCTCCTTCCAGATTGATCTTCTTAAATGAAGGTTCTGATGGGGGCATTCCTCTGTTCAAAAGGCTTTCAAAGGTCTGCTGACTGAATTCCAGATTCCTCAGCCTAGCATCTGAGGTCACCTTATGATGTGGCTGCATCCACCTTCCTAGCTTAATCTTGAATCACTCCCCTACATATACATGGCATATACAAGCAAACCAGATCACTAGCCGTTTCTCAAGCCTCCTTTTTTCCTGCCTGTTGCTTATACTGTTCTCTCTACCTGAAACACCTCACCCAACTCCACCTGCCACAACATTTCCTGCACTTCTAGAACCCTCCTTAACACCCCTATGAAGGCTTTCTTCAAAGAATTTGTAATCTTCTCTTAATGTCTAGCATTTTAGGCCTGAAGAGATAATTATCTGTATACGTACTAGCACCTTTCCCCACAGCCATATCTGGACTGCTGGCTTTGGCACAGCATACCCTATCCTAGTTTGTGGCATCACCTATACGCCCAAAACAATACCTTACATATAGAAGGTACTAATGAATACTTACTGAGCTGTAAGACAAACACACTGTACTTTGGGAAAAGTTTAGTAAATAATTTGATTCCTATATGGTAAACTTTTTAAAAGAGAATAGACTTTGTCATCAAACTTGGGTTATCAAACTACCCTACCACTTAGTAGCTATGCAACTTTCCGCAAGCTACTTAACTCTACAAGCTTAAATTCCCTCATCTTTAATCAAGGGTGGTTGTGATGATAAAATACATATCTGGCACACATCTGTACTCAACAGATTTTCAGGTATTTCTCTTCCCTTTCCCCTGTATCAAAACTTATAACCAAATTCGTTGAGCTAGATTAAAAGTCAGACTCATAACCATACTTAAGCCTACATTTTAGAAACTAAAATATACTCACCTTGATATACTCAGCGGAATCTGGCTCAAACTGGGCAAAGCAGAGATTGAGGACATCAACATGCCTGTCCTGACTATACATAGTCTAAAAACCACATAGCAGAGTTAGCATCACATGAGAACACTGAAGTTCAGCACCTGTCCTAATGCCATGACAGGCCTGCCCACCCACATACTGGCCACTCTGTGCTCATGAAGAAGCATAAATAAATAACACAGGCTTTGTAATTGTCACACCTAGATTCAAATTCCAGCTAAGCCAATTAGGAGAGAACCCTAGTACAATCCATCTTAGGTGGGAAGGAGGATTCTATTAAGAAAGAAGTCAGCTGGGTGTGGTGGCCCACACCTGTAATCCCAGCACTTTGGGAGGCGGAAGGGGGTGAATCATGAGGTCAGGAGATCGAGACCAGCCTGGCCAACATGGTGAAACCCCGTCTCTACTAAAAATAGAAAAATTAGCCGGATGTGGTGGCGGGCACCTGCAATCCCAGCTACTCGGGAGGCTGAGGCAGGGGAATCGCTTGAGACTGGAAGGCAGAGGCTGCAGTGAGCTGAGATCCCACCACTGCACTCCAGCCTGGGCGAAAGGAGCGAAACTCCGTCTCAAAAAAAAAAAAAAAAGAAAGAAGTCAAGTTACCGTTAGAAATGTTTATCTGGATCAAGGCACAAAGCCAACTGGTTCTACAAATAAATCGCCGCCACTGGCTCTAAAATATAAAACCTAAGTCACCTTACCCTAAGATTTTCTTCCTTGAAAATTATTGGTGTCAAAACTTTACGACCTTCTTTTGGGAAATAAATTTGTATCATCCGGTCCCGTTCTTCCCAAGAGGCTTTGCGTAGTGTGCCACTTGGTTCTCTAACGACAATAAAACGCTCCTAAAATAGAAAAACATAATCAAGGATGCGTTTGTGAGGACTTATTTTTATTTCCTGTGTCCCACTAAGGCCATTATAAGAATAATTTGCAATCAACAATATAAAATGCAATCATGCATATGAGTTCAATGATAATTTTAAACCTCAAAGACTTGGCAAGGTTTGATACTTCCTTCACTAATCACTGCTGTGCATCTGACAATCAGAAATCTAAAATGAAAGTATTCAGTAAGTACCAAGTATGGTGCTAACGTGAGTTCGATACAAAAAAAGCTAAGCTGAGATTCATCTATATGCATTTTAGAGGAAAGAAGTGCTATGACCTTTCCAAACTTTCATTTCTCTACCCCAAAGTCTCATCTAAACAGATTTTACTACTTTATGATCTATGTTTAAAGTCCTTGGGATAAAAGGAAAAAACCCAAGAATGGGGAGTCTTACTTCTACACTTCTACGATTTCTCATATTGGCATGAGACGTAAACATGTCTGAGAGGCTGTCTGGTCCACCTGTCTGGTCACTTTCCGCTTCCAACTGCCAAGTCCCAGGCCATGGGCTCACTTCCTCCTCTAAATTCTACCCACTTTTTATACCATTCAACTGGAAATTTATGCTGGGCAAGATTTTTGGCACCCCTTAGATATTACTGTATACCTGGAAAAGGGCAGGAAATGTGTATTATAATTTTTTGCAATACCCAGAGTGGCATATATGGAGCTTCGCACACTGCTGATAATTGATACACACCTGATTAATGTATAAATTAACCAAACAGTACTGACTCTCAACTTTTCAGAGGTGTAGGAGTCTCTAAATATGTTCTCAAGATAACATAATTAAAACTTTCATCAACAGTCAATCGGAAAAAAAAAGCACATGCCAACGTAATACAATTTTTCCTCAGAAGGATTTTGGTAATTTGAGAAACCTGAATTCCAAGTTCCTTTCTCCCTTTCAAGTTACAAAATACTTCCCAACCAGCCTTCATAGCACTGCAAACATATATTAAAGCATCACAAAACACAAACTGTAATTAAAATTGAAACTCTGTGACTCATGTTCATTATGTCAAGTATACAGATGGCTGGTGTTGAACATAGCTCAAATCATTTTCTAACCATAATTATGTATAATAAAAGATTAATATGGAGTGGACCTTGTCCCAAACTCAGCCTTCTATAGTGTTCTAATGTATTCTGTGGGCTGAACTGTAAACTACTCTCTTTTTATTCTTTACTTGCAAAGGCTCAAATACAAAACTGATATAATTCTAAAATACCAGAGTGCTCTTTTAAATTTGCAATCAAGGAAAGAGGAGCCAGAGAATAACAATCACAACAGAAGAAGTGGTGATGCCTGAAAATTATCTGAGAAACATCTGTCATTCTCACTGAAAATTCTGGAAAGTGAAAATCCTTTAGGATGTCTGAGTTTCTTGGCATCATCAAGAAATTTATAGGACAGAAACATTCTATCTTCTCAAAAAGCTTCAGCTAAAGAAATCCGTCTAACTTAGGCAAAAAGAGTCTCCAGATTCCATTGCCTTGTAGATTTTTATCCATTTGTGGTTTGGGATGGGTTTCTGTCTGTATCTGTGTACCCCTTGTTCTGCCTCAGCATATCTGGAATCTGGAAAATATTGTGCCTATTATCTGCTGAGAAATAGTAGCATCATGACATGGGGCTGGTCTGCATTTCTCATTCCTCTTATAGTGTATCTTCCAGAAGGGTCTCACCCAGTCAGAGGAAATCTGGTTTGGACGCATCAGAGACAGCCAGGTCACATCATCTCTCAAGCCCTTCTCCACATGGTATTTCAAACAAAGATCATTTTGCAAGTAGACATATACTCACCCGGTGTGGTATGCTATATGATATATCAGTAAACACATATTTGGTTGTTTCTGTTCCTTCCAAAATTGTATCTTCAGCTAACACATCATTTATTGGTACTCGCTCTTCCAGAACCGGTGGCATTTTTAATCGTACTTTAGCTGCCTCAACTGCCTGTCTTGTAGCCTAATGAAAGAAAATATTAAGGAAAGCCACAAGGTTACATAACAGAAGGATCATCTGACAAAAGCAGATACTAATAAAAAATGCAAAAAACTTCAAAGAAAAGAAGCTGTAGCCACAAATCAGTGAGTAAAACACCAAACCTGGACTTGTGAGCCCTGGCCTTTGCCTCTGCAATGTGGCTGAGACCACCAGCTATAGGCTCAACCATTATCAAAACCACAAAGGAATGCTTTGAGCAAAGCCAGGCTACAAAACTGCTCGAAACAGAATAAAGGAATGCAGTTTTTGGGTGCTTACTATGTGCCAGATATTGTTCAAATAGTCTCAATGTATTTGGCTCATTTAATGGCCTCAATTACCTTATGAGTTAGGTGCAATTATCATCATCTACATTTTACATAAGAAAAACCAGAGGCACACAGATGTTAAGTAAATTGCTAGGAAATTGCAGCACGGGTATTTGAACCTAGACAACCCAACTTCAAAGCCTATTCTCTTAACCACTGACTACACTGCTTCATGCCATACTGTTAACAGCGGTTACCTCTAGGAGGTGAAAAGGGGGACTTTTACTCTTCATGTAATCTACTACTGGAGAGAGAGATATATATTTTGCTGACTATAAATTACTTTTGAATCAGAAAGATGAGTATTAATGCTTTATGTATTCATACATCAAAGTGTTTTCCACAAAGCACTCAGTACCCATGGTACTGTGGAGGACACTGGTGCCTGGAAAACATCCTGTTTCCATGCAGGATCTCACAATATCCCCAAAGCTTCAGCTCCAAGGCAGATCACAGTAGATGTTTCTCCAGGAGGGAAGCTGGAGCAAGCAGGACAAAGGAAGGGTGCTCAGGCTGGCTTGAGAGGAGAGAGGATACTCTCTGAATACCCAGACCTGATCCATACGCCCTAGTCTGCTCAATTCCAGCCATGCTCCCTGCCCCTCTCTGGCTGACTACTCACATTTCTTTTCTCAGTCCTATGCCTGGTACTACCTTTCACTAGTGCCTATGGAAGAATAGCTATAAGCATCTGGAGGGACCTCTAGACATGTTGTTTAACCCCTTAAAGAAAGGTATTCTAACAATATTTCTGCATTCACGTACCTCTTCCAACTGTGCCTGAGTCATTAGCTTATAGGTTGGTGGCTTCAGTTCTTGTACAGCTGGTTTAAAAGTCTTCTGCAAGTTCAAGCCTGTCATTTTCGTGAGTATGCTTTGAACTTCCTCATCCATAAATGTAGGTTTCTTGGTCTCTGGGCTACCAGATTCTGCTAAAATGGACTTTAGTAAATAAGAAGCTGACAAAAACGACAAGCTAACAAGACCTCTAAATAGAAAAGTAAGTTAACATTAAAAAGCATTAGCACAATGTCTACCCTGGCACTGCAAAATGCTAATACCTATGAGATGCATTCATTCATTTCTTCATTTAAGATTTACTGATCTTTCATTATGATGAGGAGATAGACTCAGTCTCTGCCAAAACAACAGGCTATTAGAGGAAGTAACAGGAATAAAGTAATTAATGTAATAACTGTAATGGTTGCTGCCACTTACAGAGTTGTCTCCTATATGGCAGATATAACATACATTTTCAGGAATGCTTATAACCACTCACAAAATAGGTACTGATAAACCCAATTTCATAAATGAGGATGCTGAAGCCTACCGAAAGACAACTAGCTATTAAGTGATAGAGTCAAAATTTAAACCAAGGTTTGTCTGGTTCTGGATCCTCGATGGTTTCCAATTTATCATAGTGCTCCTCGGTATAAGTGGGAGGTGCGGGGAGACAATGTGAGAGGTATGGTATACAGGAGAGGTATGGGGCTTGGGTGATTGCAGAGGAAGAAACTCAGCATAGCCTGAACTAGGGATGGGCATGACAGGGTCAAAGAAAGCGTCCAAAGAGCCTAATCATGGCAGAGAAAAAAGGGAGGGAAAGTCTAGGCTAAGAGATTGCAGCTAGGAAAGAGAGACTTGGTTCACTGGACATGATACTGAAGAGGCCATGTGGTATCATGGAAGAGCCTTTGACATAAGCAGAGAATCCAATCTTAGCTCTTCCTCATGCAGTTTGCCTACTACTTTGCCTAACTTCTACTTCCATTTCCATTAGCAAAAAAGAAAGAAAAAGTCATTTGTTCCTAGTAACCTCTTCCTCTCCCAGTCCTACAAATGTTGGTATCCCTACAGATTCTGAACGATGTCCTTTTCTCCCTTCTCAGATTCCTACTCGATGATTTCTCCTATCCTCCCGTGACTTCAATTACCTTTATATGCCAGAAACTCTAAAATCTGAATCTCTAGTGAAGATCACCTTCCATCCAATTACCCAAGCTCTCTCATGTACTTGAATACTGCCAAGTCAGAACCCATCAACTTTCCCTTGTCTCAAACCTGCATTTTCTACTGTTCCCTATTTCAGCATCATCCAGTAGATCACACAGGCCAGAAATCTTAGTCATTCCTAAATTCTCCCTGATCCTCCAGATCTAGCCAATAGCAATAGTAATAACAATAGTAATCAAATAGCTGTAGTAATAATAACAGTAATTATAAGAGCTACCATTTATTAGCTATTTACTACATGCCAATACTGACTGAACTAAGTACTTTACACATTCAGCCCATTTAATACAACCACCCATGAGGTAAACACTACGATTATCCCCATTTAAAAAAAAACAAAAACAAAAACAAAAACACTGGCAGAGAATATACTGATTGCTTGCCTTCATAAATCTCATTTTAATCCTCCATTTCCCACTGCCACTACTCTAGTCAAGGCCATCCTCATCTCTTGCATCAGCCTCCCTTTCTCCATTCTGGTCCCACTACAGATCATTCTCCACAGAGCAACCAGAGTAATCTCTTTAAAATGTAATCAAGATTACTCCCAAGCTTAAAATTCACGAATGGCTTCCAACGTCATTTAGAAAAAAATGTTAAGGTGGTCTGCTTACTTACACTATGTCTCTCACTAAGTGATGTGCTCTATGAAGACCAGAACCTTGTGTAATACTCATCTCTGGCACCCAGGGTTCCTTAGGGTATCCAGCACACAGCAGGTGCTCAACACTACTCTCTCCTCAGTCTCACCCATTCACTCAGCTTTAGTTACCATTTTTACTCCGATGTTCCTCACTTTATATCTAACTCCATACTGAACAGTTGACTCTCAAAGTCACCTCAAATTTAATGTGTCCCAAATAGGTTTAATTCTGCCTCCTTTCCCATCTCCTGATCTCATCTACTCCTGCACTACCCCCCCCCCCCCCCCCGGGCCCCAAAATAACGGTTCCTACAATTAATCTTCTCCATCTTGGTGTAAATGGGACAAACCTCTATTCCAGTCAAAAACTTAAGAAACAATCTTAATTTGTCCCTTTAAACTCATATCCAAAGCCTTAATCAAGCCTTATCAATCCTACCTCCAAAATGGGTTCCCAAATATCTGTGCTCAGTCTCATTTCTGGACATCTGCTATTGTCTCTTATGCTTGGGAAGCTTCTCGCTTTCTCCTTAGCATGGCTAACCAGCACTCGCTTTGGTCATATTTGCCAGGAACCCTTCCCTGACCTTCCAACCTAGTTTGACTGCCTCTCCTGTGTGCGTCCCCTATCACAGCTTGGGTCACACTGCACTGCCAATTCCCCATGGACATGAGTTCCCATAGGGAAAGGTCTGTGTCAGTCTTAGTTTGCCATATCCCACAGAGCTTAGCACAGTACTCTGCAAGGAGCGGAACTGAGGCACTGTAGCTGAGTGAGTGAACGAATGAACAGATATGCAGGTGATGACAAACTCCACAGGTACAGAAGGAAGACAGCTGAATCTGAGGAAGCGCTACGATACGTGTCGCAGGGGCTAACGCGTGGTTTTCGCCTGCCAGAAACAGGATCTACGTCTCCCAGAAGAACGCCCCAGCGAAAGTCCGGAAGGTCACTTACCGGCCTCGGAGCTGAACCGGCAGCGTGGCAGCCCCACCTCGAAAGAGCAAGGTAGCGGTTGGAGCAGGCCACCGAGCCAGGGCTGCATTCCAGCCCGGAAACAGACCCTTTCCACGCCTGGAGAACCCCTCAGGAGGTTCCACAGCGACACAGTGGTTCTTAGGGGCGCCATGATTATCAGAGGCTGCTTGCGCCGGAAGTGGCTGGGAGGGATTTCCCAGTCACGCCCGGTTCTTGCAGCATTCTGGGAAATGTAGTCTAGTTAAAGGCGGAAAGGGCCGGAAGTCTTCCGGGCCCTTGTAGATTGTTTCTTCTAAACCACTTATTCACAAGTAGACGGTGTTTATGTCCTTCCCTATGCATAAAGTTAAAACTTACACCTTTTTCCCTATATGCTCTTTTTCCTACCCGTTTCCACCGTTCTAAATAACAAATTTACGGCCAGGCGCGGTGGCTCATGCCTGTAATCCCAGCAGTTTGGGAGGCCAAAGCGGGCGGATCACCTGAGGTCAGGAGTTCGAGATCAGCCTGGCCAGCGTGGTGAAACCGTGTCTTTACTAAAAATACAAAAATTAGCCAGGCATGCTGGTGGGTGCCTGTAATCCCAGCTACTCGGGAGTCTGAGGCAGGAGAATCGCTTGAACCCAGGAGACAAAGGTTGCAGTGAGCCAAGATCATGCCAGTGCACTCCAGCCCGGGTGACAAAGAAAGACTCTATCTCAAATAAACAAACAAACAAACACTCTAGCCTGGGTGACAGAGTGAGGCTCTGTCTCAAATAAATAAATAATTTATGTATTCCACTTCCTGCCCAAAACTTCTCCCCCATCCTCAGGTTTAAATCCAACTACTTTTTAAATTTCTCCATCCACACTGCTCACACGCACCCTAAATCTAACTTCTGATTCCAAGCCCCGATTACCACCACCACCACTTGCCACTGCCAATTCATAACACCTGATTCTCTTGTCTCATTACTTACTCCTTTCCTTTATAGCCCGTTTTACAAATGTTATTTTGCTATTTATCTGCTTATTTCTTTTTCTCACCCCATGAAGACAGTGACTCTACATATTTTATTGCAATATCACCTAGCCTAGTACATCTACGTGCACAGCAAACTTTTGTTGAATAAATGAATGATTAAATGATTCTTCATATTTTTTCCAACTATCCAGGATGTGCAGGTCTTATCCTTCTCTAGACTATAGATTGGTGCCTGTGCTAAGCACTTATCCCAAGGCCTGGCACAACAGGGTGTTAGTAAACTCTTGTTTGAATTAGCTGAATGAATAGACTCATCTTCCAGCCTCACCTATTTTCCCGCAAGTCAGCATTAACATTAACCATGCTGTTTATGAACTCATTCCCTATTTGGGAGGAGAAGGGAGAGCACTAGGCTTGGTGCCTATTTAGGCAAGTCTGCTGCCCTGCACATCCCAATGCTTACACCTACATGATAGCAGGTGTCAGAGACTAGTGGTAGGCTGAATGCAGGTGTCTCCCAGCCCATACCTTTTCTCTGACAATCAACCCTCTACTTTCTTCCCACAGCTGAGAAAGCAGGCCTCAGTGGCTATGTTTTTCCTGTAAACATCCTCCTGGACACAGCTGATTGGACACTTAGTGCAGTATGAATGAATCCATTGGCTGCTGTATTAGCATTAGTTTCCTGTGACTGCTGTAACAAACTACCATAAATATTATGGTTTAAAATAACAGAAATGTATTCTCTCACAATTCTGCATGAGAAATCTGAAATCAGTATTACTGGGCTGAGATCAAGGGAGCTCTGCTCCCTTTAGAGTCTATCTCTGGGGAAGAATCTGCCCCTTGTCTCTTCCAATTTCTGATGACTGTAAGCATTCCTTTGCCTGTGGCTGCATCATTTCAATCTCTGCCTCCATCTTCACATCAGCTTCTCTTCTATTTGTGCCAAATCGTACTCTCTTTTCTTCTTATAAGGCTGTATATGATTGCATTTAAGGCCCACCCTGATAATCCAAGATAATCCCCATTTTAAAATCTTTAACTTAATCACATCTGCAAAGACCATGTTTCCATATAAGGTAACATCCACAAGTCCATGGATTAGAGTGCAGTTATACTTGGGAGGAAGTAGGAGGACATTCTTCAGCCTACCCCAGATGACCAGGCACCAAGCAGTTTTTTTTCTCAGTAATTCAAGCTACGAGACATAGACTAGTTGATGGTGGAAGCTTGAAGTGAGTAACTAAGTATTTAGGGTTTGGGCTGAAGCAGCCTTTTTCAGCAATGTGCCTACTGATGAATGAGCAGGGAAAAGCCACTCTTCAGAGAAAGGCAGGAAAATGGAGCAGATCCTCAGAAGCAGAGATGGGAGAATATGTGTGGAGAGAGATGGAGAAAGGTGCTGTCTTGGCCAGAGAGCTTCCCACTTTCCTTTCAATGACGTCTTTTACTTGGGGTACAGTGAGTTTTACTGACATGGAGGAACCAAGATTCCTGGTTTAAGCTATAACCTTGGACAGATGCCCACATTTTTCAGAGCCTCGGTACCTCACCTGCAAAATGGGCGTAATGACAATACTTATCTTGCAGACTTTGAGAATAAAGTACTTTCAGGATCTGATGTCCCGTGTTTCATAAAGATAGTGTGAGAAGGTTGTGTGGTGGCAAGTCAGTTACTTTGTTTTTTTCTTTTCGTTTTTTTTTTTTCTTTTGAGACAGAGTCTTTCTTACTTTGTCACCATGGCTGGAGTGCATTAGCATGATCTCAGCTAACCGCAACCTCTGCCTCCTGGACTCAAGCAATCCTCCCACCTTAGCCTGCCAAGTAGTTAAGACTACAGGTGCACACCACCATGCCCAGCTAATTTTTGTGTTGTCCAGGCTGGTCTTGAACTCCTGGGCTCAAGCAATCTGCCCACCTCAACCTGCCAAAGTGCTGGAATTACAGGCATGAGCCACAGTGCCCAAGTCAGTTACTTTCTGAGGATGGTATTCAGAGGTACTTTGGTTGCAAGAAACAAATCTTTCCTGAGTAAAACTGAAATGGAAATAATTGGAAGGATACTGAATATCTCACAGAATTTAAGAAAAAGCTCAACAGCCAAGCCTCAAGAAGGACTTGAAAGATGGCAGCTCCAAGAACCCCAGAGGCAGGAACTCAAGAGATCTCTCCAGGAGGTTGCTGTCCTAACGGCTTGGTTCCAATTCCCTGCCTTCCATCTAATCTAAGTTCCTGGTGAGAGAGGCTGATTGACCTGGGTGGGATCCTGTTCACCACTGGGGGTTGGGGAGCATTGACCGTCTGACTGACAGTCCCAAGGCTATCTGGCTGCAGCTACTGTTAGGATTCATTAGGTCATATCTTCAACAGCTCTGTGGAGCAAGGATGGTTTTCTATTATTTGTAAAACAAAAGCATAGTGATGCCTCAGTGGGGAGTGCCTTATCCCACTCTCAGTGATTTAACAGGGTCTGGACTTGTGTTTTTTAAAAGACATTGATTTTATCCCAAGCTTTTAGAATTCAAGATGGGATTTGGGCATAAAAGTCAGGGAGAGGAATGGAGAGAGGAAGAACAGAGCCCAAGGAAGAAAGGTGACAGTCTGGACAATGCAAGAACCCCTGCAGTCTCCAGCAACCACACTCATGTGACTTCTATATAGTCTTCAATTCTCTATCCTTGAGGCCTCCTGAAAGGTCCACATCCACCCCACTTTTGTCTTCACCCAGAGTTTTTATTCTTCTGCCCCCTATTCCAAGTCCAAACCTCTTACATGTTCCCACAGAGACACAAATTCCATGGCCGAAATTCCCCCTCTGTGTGCTGAGAAGGGACGAGTGATGTTGTGGATCCCTGAGGAAGCTTCAGGGGAGGAAGATTCTAAGTGGAGGCATTGGTAGTAGATGCAAGGAGCCTTTGCACCAGGAGGCCAGGAGTTAAGGATGGTTAGAGTGGATATGTTTGGGGGAGAGAATCAGAGAGCCTTCCTGCCTCTCTGTCCCTCTTTTTCTGAGCATTGGAAAGCAAAATCATTCGTTGAGAAGAGGTACGGTTGTGTTGGGAACCACAGGAATGAGCAGTTTGAAGTATCTGCCGGGGCTGGGCATATGGCTGGGATGCAGCCCACTGAGCAGTGGGACAGTCAGTGGCAGCGCAGAAGAGGAGATAATTCCAGAGAAAGAGGGGAAACATTTGAAGACATTCCTGGAAGCCTGTGTGAGGGTGTGTCTGAGCAAAAAATCCTTGAACGATGGTGGGAATGGTTGAAGATATGATGGCCCAAGCCCCTTCCCTCTTACTCAGAGTGCACTGTCTTCTCATCAGCCCTGTTGGTCTTCATGGCAAATGGGTAAGACAGACAGGGTAGGCACTGATATTCCCATCTTTTATATGCATAAACTGAGGCTCTGAAGTTAAGGGTCCTGTCATGACCACCCAATATATTCCACACAGTGACAAGGCTGAACTCTGAGGTACCTGGCAGCTCTTATGATGGAAAAGCTCTGTTCCACATGTGTTCTATGGGGTGAAGAAAAACACCGACACTTCCAGAAATTACATAGACTGACTTCTGAGCCAGAATGTGGCTCAAAAGAGAGAAGGAGGGAGACTGTCCTCCACCACGAGACAATGGGGGCGGATGAGTCAGTTCCTCTAACCCTGGAGTTATCAGTTTATCAACAATTTTCCACGTGACACTCTGTCCTTTTTCTTCTGATAGCATCCATTGAGCTACAATCCTACACCAAACTGAACACTTGAAACAGGAAATGATTGCCGGGGCCAAGGCTACATCACTCTGTGATGACAGGCAGACCCTCTGTCCTATAGCATAGGGATCTAAATGTCAAAGGCACTGACGCTGGCTGCTTCCTGCCACCCCAGCTGCCCCCACAGGGACTTGGGCCCAGACCAATGGCCCCATGACACAGCGATCGTGGATATGTTCTGTAATAGATGGCACTTGGCTCCCCTGCTCCCAAGAGCTGGCGGCTGTCAGGCTGGGTATGTGGAACATTACGTCTAAAGGACATGCTGGCCTGGGTTGAAAGTAATTCCCATCAGCTCAGAACCGGGTGGTCTGTCACTAGGTTATTTTTCAATTTGATCTGGACTCGGGAAGTCCCTCGGACTAAGAATTGGTATTTTCAAAGGTTAATAAACCCATCAGAAATTCCTTTCATGGGAAAATGTGATGTATCTGATTGCCCTGACTTGCATGCAGCCCCCAGATCAGGGGCCCGGTCATAATTTTCACTTGAGACTTAGGACTTCAGTGTTTTGACGACTGTGGGGCCTGGGCTGGGAGAGGCTGGCAGAGGGATGCAGTGGTGGCTGTTTGCAGAAAGCCAGAGCCAGAAGGGAAAATGTATGTTCTTAGGATGCCCTAAGTGTGTGCCTGTGTACATGAGCAACCACATATGTGGGTGCTCAGCTGTATGTGTCATGCAGGTGTGTATGTGCATAGGTGTGTGTGTTCAAGGGACACATGTGTATGCATTTGTGTATGTGTGTGGCCACTTTTGTATGCATGCAAATGTGTGTGTTCAAATATGTGCACGTGTGTATGTGTACCCATGTGTGTGTAGGTACATTTGTATACGTGTGGTTGAGCATGTGTGTGTCTGTGTGTGGCCTTACATGGGTGTTTAGGTGGAAATACGTGTGTTCACATGTGTATATTGGCTTGGGAATGGGATACACTTAATGGTAGGAGCACAGGCTTTGGAATCAGACAGATATGGGTTCAAATACTAGCTCTGCAACATATTAGCTATATGAGCCCATTTTACTCACCACCTACTAGTTCCTCCTCTTTAAGATGGGATGATAACAACTTCCACATAGGCCTGGGGTGAGGGTGAGCAGACAGGAAGCAGATGGTGCTCTGGCACACAGTCAGTGGCCATCAAGTGGTAAACAGTATTATCACTATTACTATCATCCTCATCCTCATCCTCCTCATGATCATTCTTGTTCCATCTCATCTTATTCCTTAGGAATGCTGGGTGGCATTCACTCTCCTTTAGAAACTGTCCAGGGATGCAAATGTTCCAGGTTGAAATGAACTGACTTGATCTAGCAGTCCAGAGAAATGAACGATCAAACGAAGCCCCCTCACCCCTTGTGACTTTTGCTACTTCAGCAAATCACAATTTCCCCATCAGCTGAATTGTATCAGTAAACATCCTTGCTCAGTGAGTTTCCTTCTACGCTGGTAATTCCTGTAGGGATGAAAGTAATCAAACATTTGTTGGCCACCTTCCGCACACTCAGACATGAGACACACCCTGTGGAAAATACGGAAAGAGAACACACATATCCCTAACCTCAACAATTTCCCAGTGGAGTTTTGTTTTTTTTATATAAATAAATACATAAATAAATAGGTTTATTCAGGTACAATTGAGATACAACAAACTTCACACACTGAAAGCATATAATTTGGTAAGTTTTGACATATGTGTCTGCCATATAACTGTAACCCCAGTCAAGATAATGAAAATATCCATCACCCCAAAAGTTTCCTCGTACTACTTGGTAGGTAATCCCTTCCTCCTGCTCTTCCCAAATAGCACTCTCCCCTGGAGGCCACTGCTTTCTTTCACTATGGATAGTTTGCATTTTCTAGAGTTTCATATAAAGGCACCACAAGTTTCTATTCTCTTTTGTCTGACTTTTTCCAGCTAACGTAATTATTTTAAGATTCACTCATGGTGTCATGTGTATCAGTAGTTTGTTCCTTTCTACTGCTGAGTAATATCTATTGTGGTTTATGGACCACAACTTGTGATCCTTTCATCTGTCGAGGGGCTTTTGGGTTTTTCCCAGTCTTTGGTTATGACAAATAAAACTCCTATAAACACTTGTGTACACGTCTTTGCACATATGTTTTCATTTCTCTTGGGTAAATATCTGGGAATGAATAGTTGACTGTGTTTAACTTTTGAAGAAACTCCCACATTTTTCTAAAGTAGTTGTACCATTTTACATCTCCATCAACATATTATATGAGAGTATTGTTTCCTCAGCATCTTCATCAACACTTAAAATAGTCATTCTTCTTAATGTTAGCCTTCTAATAAATGTGTTGTGGTATCTCACCGTGGTTTTTAATTTCATTGGTCTAATGACTATTGATGTGGAGCATCTTTTCATGTGCTAATTTTCCATTCATTTATCGATTCATCTATTCAAATCTTTTGCCGACTTTAGAAATCTAGTTGTTTGATTTTCTATTTTTTAATTTCATGAATTCTTAAATATCAGAATATACATATGTATATTCTGGATACAAGTCCAATATTAAAATATGTTTTCGAACATTTTTCTCCCATTTGGTGGCTTACCTTTGTATTTTCTTAATGATATCTTTTAAAGGTAAGTCTTTTATTTTGATGAAGTCCAATTTATCAACATGCTCTTTTATGGATCATCCTTTGCTTAACCTAAAGTCACAAAGAGTGGTTCCTATGTTTTTTTTCTAGAGGCTTGTAGAATCTTCATAGTTCATAGTTTCATATTTTACATTTAAATCTATGGTTCATTGTGAGTAGATTATATCAGATGTTTTACATGTTGTCTGTGAATAAAGACAACTTTAATTCTTCTTTTCAATCTGGAAAGGTTTTCCTCTTTTTCTTTTTCTTTTCTTGGGACGGCTGGTGCAGGACCTGGTTACACTGACTAGAACCTCCGGGAGAATGTTAAATAGCAGTGATGAGAGCAGACATCCTTGTCTTGTTCCTGATCTTAGAGTAAGAACATTTGGTTTTTAGGTTAAGTGTGTCGTCTGTGGGTTTTTCATCTGTAGGTTTTTGTCCTTTGTCAGGTTGCCGAAATTCCCTTTTACTTCTAGTTTGTTGAGAGTTTTTTTTTTTTTTTAATCAGGAATGATGTTGAGTTTTATCAAATGCCTTTTCAGCATCTTTTAAGATAAGCATGGGGTGTTACTTTTATCCTTTGTGGGGTTTCTGTAGGTTAATACAACTATATTCCTGGGATGAACCCCACTTGAGAAGGACATATAATACTTCTTTATATATTATTGGATTAATTTGATAAAATATTTTAGAATTTTTACTCTATATTCATAAAAGATATTAGTCAGCAGTTATCTTTTCTTCACTATTTTTGTCTGGCTTTGATATTGGAGTAATATTAGCCACAGGCTACATCAGAAAGTCTTTCATCCTCTTTAATTTGGGGAAGCAGTTGTGTAGAATTAATATTATTTCTTTCTTAAATATTTGGTAGAATTCACCAGTGAAGCCATTTAAGTCTAAAGTTTACTTTGTGTGAAGGCTTTTCACTATCATCTTATTATTTGGTTTTTATTTGCCCAAACTCTTATTGCTTTATTTTTCCTCTTTTTCTGTTTTCTTCCAAATTAGTTGAATTTTTAAAATTCTATTTTATATCCTTTATTGTGTTATCATATTTTCATTCTAGACATTGTTTTAGGATTTATAGTAAGTATTTCTAACAAAGTCTGCTTTCATGTGATAGTATAACACTTCACAGGTAAGAACTTACAAAAGTATACTTCTGTTTTTTTCCCTTCTAGCCTTCATTCTATTTATCATATATTTTACTTTTATATATATTATAAAGCCTGTAATGCAGTTACTATTCTTGTTTAAACAATTATCTTTTTATTATATCTTGTTTAAAAAGCTAGTATTTTTATTTTAGTATATTCTTTTAGAGAAGATTTAGACTTACAGAAAAATTGAGAGAAAGTACAGAGAGTTCCCATATACAACCTCTTCCCCCAACAGACACACAGTTTCCCCTATTATTAACATCTTGCATTAGTGTGGTGCATTTGTTAGCATTGATAGACCAATATTAGTACAGTATTTTAAGCCAATGTCCATAGTTTGCATTAGTGTTCACTCTTTGTGTTGTACAGTTCTAGAGCTTTGATAAATCCATGATGTTAAATATCCACCACTGAAGTATCATTCAGAATAGTTCCACTGGCCAAAAATCCCCCGTGCTTCACCTCTTCATCCTGTTTTTCCTCCCCTTCAACCTCTCGCAACCACTGATCTTATCACTGTCTCTAAAGTTTTGCTTTTTCCAGAATGTCCTATAGTTGAAATCATATAGTAGGTAGCCTTTTCAGACTGCCCTTTTTCACTTAGTAAATATGCATTTAAGGTTTCTCCATATTTTTTGTGACCAGATAGCTCATTTTATAAATTGCTGAATCGTATTCCATTATCTAGATGTATCACAGTTTGTTCATTCACCTACTAAAAAAATATTGGTTGCTTTTGATTTTTAGCAATTATGAATAAATCTGCTATAAACATTCATGTGCAGGTTTCTGTGCAGACATACATTTTCAACTTATTCAGGTAAATACTTAGGAGTGCAATTGCTGAATCATAAGACTATGTGGCTCCAATGTCTTCTTTCTTGCATGATTTCTGATGAGAAACCTGTTGTCATCCTTTTGTTTCTCTACACGTGATGTATCTATTATTTTCCCTCTGTCAGATTTTAAGATTTTTCTTATTATAATTGGCTTTGAATAATTTGATTATGATGTGCCTTTCTGCAGTTTTCTTCATGTTTCTTGTGCTTGAGATTTATTGAACTTCTTGAATCAGTAGATGTATAGCTTTCATCAAATTTGTAAAATTTTTGTCCACTATTTCTTCAAATATTTCGTGTTCACTTTCCCATCTCCTGATGTCCTTCAGTGACTCAATTACATATATATTAGGCTACCTGAAGTTGTTCCACAGCTTACTGATGCTCTTTCCATTTTGTCAAAAAAATTATTTTCTCTATGCATGTTTCATTCTGAACCATTTCTATTTGTGTGGCTTCAAATTCATTAATCTTTTCTTCTTCCGTGTCTACGCGTGTTTCATTCTGAATGGTTTCTATTGCTGTGTTTTCAAATTCATTAATCTTTTCTTCTATGTCTCATCTGATATTAATCCCACCCAGTGTGTTTTTATCTCAGAGACTGTAGTGTCCATCTCTAGAAGTTTTGATTTCGGCATTTTTTGTAAGTTCTATGTTTATGCTTAACTTTTAAAAGAGATGGAATACAGTTATAATCACTTTTCATGTCCTTCTCTGCTAATTCTATGTGTGTGTCAGTTCTGGGTTAGTTTACATTAATTCTCATGATGCATTATGTTTTTTCTGCTTTTATGTGCCTGTTAATCTTTGCTTGGATGTCACACATTATGAATTTTACTTTGTTGGGTGCTGCGTTTTTTGGTATTCCTATAGATATTCTTGTCCAGAGTATACTTGAGCAAATTGGAAACATTTGGGTTTTTTTTTTTTTTTTCTTTTTTTGATATTCCTTTACAATTTGTTGGATGGGTCTGGAGTAGTGCTCTGTCTAGAGCCATTTATTTCCCATTACTGAGGCAAGACCTTTACAAAGATTCTACCCAATCCCCATACTACAGGAGTCGTTCCATTCTTGTTGGTGGAACCAGGCACTATTTTCAGCACTCTGTGTGTGTGTACTGTCCACTGTTCCTAATCCTCCTGGATGCCTTCCCTGACCCACAGCTCTCAGGTAGTTTCTTTATACACATGCTCCGATCAGTAGTCTGCTGAGTAATTGATGAGGACCCTTTACAGATCCTGAGTTCTCTCTGTGTGTAGCTCTCTGTCTGTTTGGTACTCTGATTAGCAAACCCTAGCCACCTTGGTCTCCCTGAGCACTCAGCGTTATCTCCTGAATGCAGGGAGTTTTCTAGGCTCTGCCTGGATTCCCCTCTCTGTGCCGTCACCTGGAAAGTCCCTCAAGGCAGTAAGTTGTGAAAATAGTAGGGATCCTCTTCTTTGTATCCTCTTTCAGGAATCACTGACCTTCATTTCAAGCCACTGTCCAGTATCTTAAAAACCAGTTTTATATATTTTGCCTATTTTGTTTCCTTATTTCAGGTAAGTCTGGTCCCTGTTCCTCTATCTTGGTTGGAAGTGGAAGTCCTCCTGAATGAAGTTGGCAGGACAAAAACGCCTCAATGATACCATTAGGGAGTAATTTAAGATTGCAGGCCATGCATTTTCTAGACCTAGAATTTTCAAAGGATATTTTTCTTCTGGTTTAAAAACTATAGTTGATGAGGACTCACAAAGTAATACAAATCATGAAGCAATTATAAAAAGCATGAAATTCCAAGAAATTGGAACTGCCACCAAATATCTAGGATGGAAGGTCTCCATGGTAGAGAATTTCCTAATGAATGGCTGGGGTGAGCTAAAGGATGAGGCGGGCTGCAGAGAGGTGAGTAGCAAGACTAAGGCAGGTTTCCCTGTTACACGCTGTCATAGTATCCTAGCCCTGCATTTAGAGTGCTTATGAAGAGTTTAGTTAAATAATTGTTAGTTTACTTGGTTATTATCTATTTTACCTTCCTGACTAAAGGCCCCATGAGGGCAGAGCCTTTAGCACTATACCTTCAGCAGACATCGGTGTGTTTGACACATAGTAGAAGCTCAGTAAACAGCCATTGAATAAATGGGCCAGGTGCAGTGGCTCATGCCTGTCATCCCAGCACTTTGGGAGGCCAAGGCAGACAGATCACCTGAGGTCAAGAGTGTGAGACCAGCCTGGCCAACATGGTGAAACCCCGTTTCTACTAAAAATACAAAAATTAGCTGGGCAAGGTGGCACGCACCTGTAATCCCAGCTACTCGAGAGGCTGAGGCAGGAGGATTGCTTGAAATTGGGAGGCGGAGGTTGCAGTGAGCCAAGATCATGCCACTGCACTCCAGCCTGGGTGACACAGCAAGACTCCGTCTCAAAAAAAAAAAAAAAGAAAAAATCCCACCAAATAAATGAACAAATAAATTAATAATGATGAGTAGAACTAGGAGAGTAGGGCCCAGGCCTCCAGGCAAGGATGAGAAGAACCAGCCCTTCTAAGAATTGGAGAGCAGCAATGATAAGGACCTGGGGGGCGGACAGAGCCCACAGTTCACCCTTGTGTGTGCTCAGTACTTAGTGGCTGCTCACAATGGTGCAAGTTAGCAGAATGTTCTGGTTGTCCACTGCACTGTAACCAACTCTCCAAAACTTGGCAGCATTTATTTTGCTCATGAATCTGAAATTTGGGTAGGGCTTGGTGGGGACAGCTCATCTCTGCCCTCTCGTGTACCAACTGGAGTAGCTCAAAGGCTGTGCCTGTGATTATCCAAAGGCTCATTTGTCATATGTCTGCCAGTTGATGCTGGCTATCAGCTGAGATCTCATCAGCTGACTGGGGGCTGTCAGGCAGAATACCTACATGTGGCTTCTCTGTGTGGTCTGCACTTCTTCACATCCTGGTGGCTGGATTCCAAGAGTCAGCATCTTAGGAGATAGAGAGCCAGTCCAAAGCTGTTCTCACCTGTTCTTACCTGGTCTTGGAAATTACACACCATCACTCCCATCTCACTTTATCCTGTAGAAGCAAGTTGCTAAGGCTGACCAGTATTCAAGGAGAGATGAATTAGACTCCACTTTTTGAAGGGACAAGTGTGAAAGAACGTGTGGGCATGTTTCTAGACCGCCCTGCAGAGTGCCTGTGGAGTGCTGCCGCATGTTGGGCCTGTGTACTGTGAGGAGGCCCCAGCACAGCTGAGGGGAGGTGATGCTGACATAGGAGTGGGTGATGATGGGGACAACATGACAGCCTGGCATCAGATAGTTTGGAGCTCCTAGCAGGGCGGCAGGAGACCAGGGGACAATGAGCCCCCTCACCCTGAGAGCTGGCTGCTCAGTGGGGTAGGCCTCCCTAGAGGAAGAGATAATTGAGGTGTGGCAAGAGGGGAGGACACTTCTGGGAAGGAGGTGCGAGGTGGGGCTGTGGGGTGGTACGTGGCCTGTCCAAGCCCAAACAGCTGCTGAGCGGCAAGTGGTTTGAACCCCTATCGGTGTGTTGGAAGGGCCTGTGTTCTTCCACTGCAGCAGCACCAGCAGCAGCTCTAAGAATACAATGACGATAATAGCAATGGTTCTTCCCAAGGGAGCCAGGAACCCACAGGCTTTGGAATTAATGTGAATCCTGGCTCTGTCTTGTACTAGCGGGGTGAATTTGTATGTTTTACTCCACTTCTCTGAAACTCAGTTTCTCTTCTGTAAAATGGGCTTGATAATCCTCACCTTTCGGTGTTGCCATGGGGTTTAGTGATAATCCTCATGAAATGTCTAGCAGCCTGGGGTGCAGAGAAGGTTCTCAGTGAGTGGTACCCAGCACTGCCTTTGCAGAGCACTCTACCATTTTACATTATGGCCTTTTCATTTGTTCCCCAAAATAACTTGAGAGAGGAAGGGCAGGGATGGTCACCTGGGTGTAGGTGAGGAGGAGGGACAGCGTGGACAAGGCATGTGTGGGCCAAGCGGCAGGCACTGGAGGTGGCATGCAAACACCTGGCCAGTTCGGAGGTGCAGCGGCTTCCTGGACAGCGCCCTCCTCCGAGTAGTGAGGGACGCGTGTTCTCCTGGCGGGGGACGCTAGGTGGCGCTGTGGGACCGCCGTGGGGAGCCAGACGCTGGAGCAGGGCGTCCACCCAGGTGGTTAAACCTTAGGGTGCCTTTCCAGGCCAGGCCCTCAGTGGAGCTGGGGCAGCCCCGCTCCGTGTTGGGCATCTCTCGGACTCACACAGAGACAGAATGCATTCTCCTTCTCATGCAGCCTCATGCTACCTTCTCCACTGACACTGCAGACAGACTCTCCACCCTCTCTCCTTCCTGCCACAGAGCCATGGGATCTCTCAGGACAGGAGGATGTGGGAGCCGACAGCACCCGTTCTAGGAGAGAGGGTGACTTTGCTGCAAGGACCCTGTCTAGTTTCTAAATGCCAAAGGCTACATCTGGGCATGCAAACCCCTCTTTCTAATGCTGTAAATTTAGTGATCAATCTCCACAACCATGTCTTTGGGGAGACTTACTTTTCTAACGGGGCGGGAGCCACATTTCCCTTCCATCTAGTCTGGCACTTGGTAGCCCCACCTGTGCCCACAGGCCTTTGCCATGAATCTTTCAGGGTGTGGTAGAGGAGAGAGCCTGCGTCAGGAGCCCATCAAATCTCTAAGGCAGGTTCAGCCTCCACAAACTAGTAATTTAAAGTCAGAGTCACTGCGGTAACTTCTCTGAGGCTCATCTGCAGAGTAGGGACAGTAATCCCTACTTAGTAGGGTTGCAGTGAGAAATAAATGATGTGTCTTGTGGATGTGCTTTGTCTCTTGGAAATCTCTAGGCACCTGTGAGATGTGGTTATCACAAAAACATAACACCTTTGGACAGCCTTGGGACATGTACAAAGTGGCTGTTGTGGGCAGAAAGTGCCAGGAAGACGACAGCAGGGTGGGAGGGAGACACGGTCCTTGAGCCAGGTAGTCAGGGTTAAGGGTGTGAGAGCAAGTGGGACTCACACAAGCATAGTGACTGGAAAGTGTCAGTGAGTGGGATCTGGCCCAAGTGGCCGGAAGGTGAAGACAGGGCCAGACCAAGGGGGCCTTCAGTGCCTGGACACTGAATCTGAACCCAGTTCTGCAGCCATCAGGGAATATTTATGGATTCTCAACCTCCATCAAAGAAGGGCAGCCCCTGGACAGGTCCCTCCAGCAGCAGTGGGAATGGGAGAGGGGCAGCCAGCCAGGAGGCTCTTGTAATCACTGTGCACTTCACCCTTCTCTTAATTGTGAAACACTTGATTCAAAACACTGCTCCTCCTCCAACTTCTCCTGATGGTCGAAATGGGCTTGAGGGTTGAGATCCGCTAGTTCTTTCTGTCTCTGGAGGACAGGCCCAGCTGGCCGCAGCAGACTGCCTTGACAGCTGATCCAGTGCTGTTCACACATATGCTCCACCTGCCCTGACACAGGAAGAGTGTCTCCAAGCTTCGCCTCCCACCTCCCTACGAGGCAGGAAGCCCAGCCCCAGGCCTGTCTGAGCTGTCTCAGAAAGAAGCTGGATTATGGAACCACAGCAGCTCCCCACCCCCAGCACACACACACACACACACACACACACACACACACACACACACGCGAAATGAAATGCATGGTGGCCAGGGAAAGCCATGCGAAACCACAGGACCATGTGGTGTGCTCACGCCAGACACACACAAGAAGGAAGATGTGCTGCAGCCAGCCTGGGCTCCTCCTGCACAGAGTGACAGGGCTGGCTTCCCTCCATGGCAGCCTCATCACCAGTCCTTGGAACTGTTGGCCAGGAGGCCTTAGTTGTGGGTCAGAGGTCTTGGCCAGTGGGCTCTTCTGTTGGGAAGTAAAGGAAGCACCTGAAATCACTTTCCATTCTCTGCCTGTGGCCGACAATCTTTCCTAAATGCCAGCCTTCACAGTGCCCATCATTTTTGATAGCTTTGGTTGAAACATCCCTTGAACATCAACTCTGAACCCCAGCAACAGAAAGCCTGCGGAAGGAGGAGAAAGGCAAGAATTGGAGAAGTTGAGTTGGCCTAAAGATACTCATGGGGACTACCTCTCTGGAGGAAAGTTTATTTCCGTGCATTACGATCCTTCTTCCCACAGGGAGAAGGCAGAGAGGAAGAAGGCAGAATCTGGGGCAATGGTAGGCTCAGTTTGTTGGATTCTGGCTTGGCAAGATGTATGTTCTGAGATCTGAGAGCAATTTCATGTTATGCGATTTTTCCCCCCTCCCCGTGGTAGCCTGGCAAGACCCTTGAGCCAGAAAAGAGGCTGAGAAGCCAACTCCCATGTGTGTCAGGAGTGCTTTGTGCTTCAGCTTTTCCATATGCAATATGGGGATAACAGTACACACAGGCATTTCACAGGGTTGCCATGAGGATTAATGATAGATGTAAACGATTTAGAAAAGGGCAATGCACCGTTTAATGGAGGTGGCATTTTCCCCCCAGTGGAAAAAATAAACAGTATATTCTTACTACATACAAGTACAACCTCAGTCCCCAAAGCCAAGTGAGTCTGAGAAACAAAGCCAAAAGCAAACCTAGAGGGCAGGAGCTGGAATTCTCAGTGAGGATTGAGTTGAGGGTTTTCCCTCCCTCTGATGGCTCCGGCAGCTCCCCCGGCCCTGCCTGATGAAAGAGAAGACAGGCTCTGTTGTGGTTTGACACATGCCCCCGATGTCAGGTTGCAACTCTGTTCAGCAATTAGCTCTCAGAGGTGGCAGCTGTGTGGAAAGGGGCAGGGCTTGGAACCAGGGTGCCTATGTCCCAGTGCCAGCCAGGCCCTACACGAGCTCAGAACCCTTGGGGGAGCTGCTCAACTTCCCCAATCAAATAGATTGGGGAACTTCCCCAATCAAATAGATCTAGGAACTCCTTCGGGTTGCTAGATTTACCAAATAAAAATACAGGACACCCAGATATATCTGAACTTCACATAATCAACAAATAATCATTTAGTACCAGTATATCCCATGCAATATTTGGAACATACTTATATTAAAAATATTATTCAATATTTATCTAAAATTCAAATTGAAATGGGCATCCTGTATTTTATCTGGCAACCCTACTCCTTCATGAGACTCTACAAGGAGTCCACTGGGTGAAGGGGCTTCAAGAATGTGAACATTTTCAAGGTACTGGTTGGGAGGCATTACGTAAAGATTGTGAACAGTAACCACAGCAAACAAAATGGCCTTTCACTTTGAGCCCTCTGACACCTTCTGCCCTTCCATCCCTTCCTCCACTTCAGTGGAATTTCTTCATTTCTAAAGGCCTCCCCAGCTCTTCCAACCTCTGATCCTCTCTGGCTCTCATTTCCCCCGTCCCACTGTCCATCCCCAGGGTCCTCAACAGACCCATCTGGGTTCTTGGAGGATGCTGAAGTCATTCTCTGCTCTGCCTCCTCTCTGGTCTTAGCTTGGGCTACCCTAACAAAATACCATAGACTGCTTGGCTTAAACAAAAGTAATTAATTTTCTTCTAGTTCCGGAGGCTGGAATTCTGAGATCAGGGTGCCAGCACGGTCAGGTTCCGGCGCGGACCCTCTTCCTCCCTGTAGGGGCTGCCTTCTTGCTATGTCCTCACATGGCCTTTCCTCCATGTGTGCCCATGGAGGGAACAGAGATCTCCCTCTCCTCCTATTCTTACAAGGCCACAGTCCTATGAGATTAGAGCCATCCCTTACGACCTCACTTAACTTTACCTCTTAAAGACTCTATCTCCAGATACAGCCACATTGGGTGTAAGGGCTTCAACATACAAGTTTCGGGGGGACACAATTCAGTCTAGAGCACCCCCCCCCCCCCCCCCCTTCCCAATGTGGCTTAGACTTGTGACTGTGGCTGTCAAGGGGCAGTGTGGTGCAGTGGGAGGCCCAGGGGCCCATTTAACAGTCTTCCCGAGGTCCCCAGCTTCCATGGCAGACTGGGTGCTCTGCTTCTCATCCCTGAGCTCAGAGGCCTCCTCTGTGCAATGGAATGATGTTGGCCCTGTCTCAAAAGGGTTTCTTGAGAGGAAAATGAAATGATGCTGGTAAAGCACCTAATATGGCCATGCACACAGTGGCCCCGAGTGCACCTGCTAGCTACCACACGACCTGCTCACCCGCCCCCACCATGCCAGGCAGCCTGCTGGCAGGCACCCATGTTCCCTGGGAGGGAAAACCTCTCCCTCACCGTGGCCTCCTTGCACCTGTTTCCACTGGTCTCACCATTCCAGGCTGCTGGTCTGGCCAGCCGCTGCCTCCTCAGTGCCTGACATGGTTTGGCTCTGTCCCCACCCAAATCTCATTTTGAATTGTAGCTCCCATAATTCCCACATATTGTACGAGATAATTGAATCATAGGGGCGGTTTCCCCCATACTGTTCTCATGGTAGAGAATAAGTCTCCCAAAATCTGGTTTTATAAGGGGCTTCCCCTTTAGCGTGGCTCTCATTTTCTGTCTTGTCTGCCACCATGTAAGATGTGCCTTTTGCCTTCCGCCATAATTGTGAGGCCTCCCCAACCACGTGGAAGTGTGAGTCTCCATCAAACCTCTTTTTCCTTATAAATTACCCAGTCATGGGTATGTCTTTATCAGCAGGGTGAAAATGCAGTAATACAGTGCCCGTCTGCCTTCCTCTCCTCAAACCTTGCGGGATATGCTCTCTGATGACCAGAATTTATCAATGTAATTGGTCCCAAAATGTAGCAGAGAAATAGACAAGCTCACACCATCAGCCCATTCCCTCCCCAACCCAACTGAGGCCTTCTAGAAATCCAGCCCCCTCATGGAAGCATAGCTAGTGTCCAAGATGGGGCTGGCTCTCTGCTGCCCCAATTTGGGGGCCCCAAGTGGCTTTCAAGACAAAGTATATCTGGGGATGGAGGTTGGTGGAGAATCATGAGATGGATGAGGACTCTGGGGTCTTTTGCTTTTGTTCTCTGAGCCCAAGGAGTAGTCAGGGCCGAGTGGCCCACTGGGAAGGACAGGGGTTGAGAAGCAGGAGACCCTGCCCTGCCTCCCCCAAAGCCCTGGGCCCATCCCTTAGCCTTGCTGGCCTGTAGTTTTCCTTTTGTCAGAAAGAGAGACCAACCCATGCACAGGCCACCTCTCAAAATAATTCATTCATTCATCCAACACACAGCCTTCTTCCAGGATTGGAGGAGGACACAAGGGACACACACAGGGGAAGGATACATTCTTGCCATTGTGGGGGCTCCCGGCTGGAGGGAGGGATGGAGATGATGCCGCCACAGTGCAGTGGAAAGAGCCTGGACAGAGGCAGGCTTGGGACACACAGGATGGGATGGGGGACCGGCTCCCAACATGAGCAGACAAAAGGAATCAATGATGCAACGTGCATCATTGACAAAAATGTAAAAGTCAGCCATCTCAAATGTTGGCAACAATGTGGTACAGATGTGGTACAGTAGGAACATCACATTCTGCCAGTGGAAAGCCCATTTAGTTCAACTTCTCCAAGAAACACTGGAGACATCCATTCCGTAGGACCCAGAAATCCCACCCCTAGGTATGTGCCCTAAAGAAACATCCACATGTGCACCAGGAGATCTGTACTGGAACACTCCCAGCAGCAACGCTCATAGAAGCCCCAACTGGAAACAGCTCCCTGAGGGCCAGCAGGGATAGAATGTGAATGATTAAACAGTGGCACATTCACACAATAGAATGCTATACAGCAATGAAAATGAACACAAGGTGGCTGCATGCAATAATAAGGATGAATCTCACATGCACAATTTTGGCAAAAGAGGCCAGATGCAAAAAGGTACATATTGCATGGTTCCATTTTAATGAAGTTTTAGAACATGCAAAACTATATTGCTTTGGGATGTGCACATGGAGGTGACAAATCTTGAAATGAAAACTAGGACTAGCACCAAGTCAGAAAGGCGGTTTACTTCCATCTCGTGGTTTCTCTAGGACAGAGGTTCTTAACTGGGGTGATTTGTCAACGTCTGTGGGATATCTGTCAATCCTGAAGGGGTGTATTTGATTGTGACGCTCCTGAGGAGGGGTGGGAGGCAGGGTAAACATGCTACTGGCATGTACTGGATGCTATTGGCCAGGGATGCTGCTAAATATCCTACAATGCACAAGACATCCCTCCCCACCCCACACCCCCAACGCTAAGGAATTATTCTTCCCACCATGCCATAGTGCTGACCTTGAGACATCCTGGTCTAGGAGAAAAACGAAGATGCTCACATGGGGTTTCTAAGATCCTGGCAATGTACGTGGGCGGGGGGGGGGTGGTGGTCACTTAAAATGCATCCTTTAAGTTCTACATAAAGATTTCATGCACCCTAGAATAATTACAGAGAATGCAGTTGGGTGTTTGGGAAGATCAGCAGGAAGCCCCATGAGATGAAGTACGGATCTCCCAGTGCACATGTGGATGCTTCCCTAGGGCACATACCTAGGAGTGGGATTTCTGGGTCTTAGCATCTGGCCGCAAGGGGAGCCCAGGACCAGGGCTGTTGCTGGGACACCCTCACAAAGCACTTCAGATGCCTGAGCAGCCTGACACTGGCCCACAACAATCACCCAAGAAACTGGCATACAGAGGGGCTCCCAAGGCTAAGGATGAGTGCCCTGCCCAGTGAGGTGAGTCCTCTGGGTTCTGCTCTACTGTGGGGTGCTGCAGAGGCCACAGGGGGCCAGGTGGAGAGAAGGCCTGGCTGGCCGCTCCCCCCACCACTCTCAGGAGGGTCTGGGGGTCCAGGGCTTCGGTGAGGTATTTTTGGTGGTACCAAGAACTACATCCTTTCACATCCACTTATGGGGGAACCACCCAAACAAACTCTGAGCTTTTTCACTACAAGATTAGTAAGGAAGACAGCAGCAACATATACTGGAATTCAAACTCAAACTTGTGTTTGAATCTTGGCTTGCCACTTAGAAGCAGCATGACCTTGGACAAGTTACTTGATTTTACTGAACCTCAGCTTCGTCGTGTGTAAAAACTGGTGTCTACGGCATAGCGTTGGCATGAGGAAGAGATAAAATTATGTTGGTAAAATGGCCAGACGAGCATCCAGGGCACAGTAGTGGCTACTAAGTGGCAGCCATGACTGGCCACCGTCACAGGCAGCACAGCCGCTGTGGGATGCTGAGGAGTGTGGTTGGCAGCCGCTACCATGGGCTCTCCACCTCGCTCAGTGTCACTCGTGATGGTTCAGACCTCTTGTGTCCTCTACCTGTATCCCTGCTAATAGCCCTTGGTACCAACTGATTTAAAAATTATTAGCTCCTTTGGGGAAACGAGGGAAGGAATTTGGGTCCAGGCCTGGGCCAAGGCTTTGAAAGAGGAGCGTGCTTCCTGGGACCAGGCACTGGCGTGAGAGCCTGCACATCGACAGGAAAGGCAGGGCCCCTCGGCTCTGCTTCCACCACCTCCACAGGCACCCCGATACTCTTGCCAGGGTCTCAGCTCTGTTTTGTTTCACAAAAAAAAAGACCATGTGCCCATATCAGTCAGGTGCCAAGCAGGCAAGAGATGGCAACAAGAGTGAGAGTATGGGCTTATAAAGACGTGGACACTTGGGAGGGGCCTGCAAGGTTGAGGCCCAGATTTCTGAGGAGGTGTCTCTGAGAGGACCCCATGGGACAGGCTCTGGGAATGGGGAGGAAACTGACAGCTGGAACCAGCGGCTGCTGCTGGGGTGCAGGGCCACTGCTGGGGTGTTGCCAACAGAACAGGAAACAGACGCGAAGGGGCAGACTCCTTCTCCACCAGCCGGTGTTGCAGGCTCCCTCTGCTGCCCTCTCTTGGCAGAGCCTAACGAGGAGTTCTGGCAAGGCATACCGGTGATTCATGGGATCCCAGAACATCACAGAGAGACGCTGGTTTGGAGCTGAGAGACAATGGCTTAATAACCAGCACCACAGATAAAGTCATTTGCCCCGGGAGTATAGCTAGTAAGTGGCAGAGTTTTTAACGCAGGAGCATATGGCTCTCAGGCCAGTGCCCAGCTGGGGGTCAGAAGGAAACACTGGGCAGGTGCCAGTCCCAGAGGGAAGGCTGACAAGTTTGGTGTGTTGGGCACTGGAGCAGGGGCCGAGAGCTGGGCAGACAGCATCACAGTGAATACCAGGGACCCGCCACGGATCCTAAGCACGGAGCCAGGGCTGCTGAGGAAGCCGAGCTGGAGCAGTTATGACACTGGGGTATGTGGGGGACACTGTACATATGCGGAGCTGGGTCCCCATCTCAGCCCAGATAAGGCAGGAAGACAACCAGAGTGAACTGAGATTCTGGCTCTGGGCTCTGCATCCATGGGTCTTGTGATGTCCCTGCCTGCCTGAGTCAGGAGCTCCAGCCAGGGGACGAGAAGAACAGAGCCCAAGGAGCTGGACATTCACACTTCTCTCCTCATCTCAGACACAGCACCCTCTGTTTTGGCCAAAGCCTTCCCAGGACAGAGTCACTGAGGTCCCAGATGGAACATTCCAAGACCTATTTGCAGTTTTCTTCTGCAACTAGCTTCTCTACTGTGGTGACCATGAGCCGGCCACCATTCCACCTCAGTGGAATGTGAGTCCATTGAGTGGAAAGTGAGTCCCTCCTTGAGTCGCAGATTCCTAGAGAATGAGACCACACCCCAGTCTCAAAAGGTGTTGGGAGGAGCTCTTGCATTGAAGTGTGAGTTGCTTTTCCCTGGCCCCTGCCAAACCCTCCAGCCTTCCCCAGGCAGGTCCAGCCTGGGTGGTCAGCAGCAGGAGACTCCCACCTGTGTGCCTTGTTCCTCCCCTTTCAGTCTTTCCCTGGATATGCAGCTGCTGAACGGCATTCCCGGGTCCACATCCACACCTGGAACTCCTCTGAGCCAGCCTTCCACTGGGGAGCCCTGTACCCCAAGCTTTCAGGTCCTGTAGTGACTATCTCTCCTATGACGGGGCTGCACCTGGTCTGATCTCTGAGCGGTGGTACACTCAGGGATTAGGGGCACTGTCTTTGTATCCAAACAGCTGTAGGTTCAGACCCTAACTTTGCTGTGAGCTAGCTGTGGGACATTGGGCAAAGTACTCACTCTTTCTGTGTTTCGTTTTATTATTTGTCAAACCTATAGGCTAACAGTAGTACGCCCACCCCCGGCAATTTGTTAGGAGGCTTGGATGAGTCCAGGCATGACAGCCCTGACACGGTGCCAGGTTTATGGCTGGTACTCAAGCAACAGAGCTGCTTCAATTAGAGTCAGCTTCAGATCTGGGGCTTCTAGGGTCTCCTTGGTCCTCCACTCACCTCTAGGGCATAAACATCGCCTGTGCTTTTTAATTTCCCACACTAGCCCTGCAGGGAATTGCATCCCCTCCTCTATGGCCCCTCCCCATCTAGCCCTGCAGCTATAGCCTCGGCCTCCCATTCCCTGGCAGGGCTCAAGCTGTTATGATCTGGCTTTGGACAAGAGCAGTCGCTGATCCTATCATGGACATCTTGGGCACTGGGTTCATCCAGGGGCCTCACTGCTCAGCAGCTCGTGGACAGGCCCCCTGGCCTGTGGCTTGTGGGCCTGTTGGCCTGTAGTCCCAGCTGGCTCTCCTCACATTGTGCTCCAGCATCCGTGGGCGGCGGGATGCCTGCCTTCTCCACTTTGATCAGGGCAGGGGGGTGCTCAGCCGTTAGTTTGGGACCATCTCTGTGATGCACTTTGACAGCCTTGGCCAAGCATATGCTTTAAATCCTAATGAGAAAGGGTCTTTTTAAGTAAAGGGAGCCCACAGCAGCCTTCAAAGGGCTCTCTGGACAAACTAGGGAGTATGAAGAACTCTGGCTCTGTACCATCCTGCAGCCTAGCGTGCAAATGCAGTGCAAGACAGGACCTCTGGCTTGTTCTTCAATCCAAACGGGTGACAGCGGAGTTGAGTCACGGCCTGACTCAGCCTCACCTTCACCAGGTTCAACCTCCTAGTTGAAAGGAGACCTTTTCCCAGGTTTCCTTGTGCTCTGACTCTGATATCTCCTCTGAACTGGTCCACCTTGGCTCTTTATTGTAAACTGCCTTAAGCAGACCTTGCATTCTTTCTAATGGCTTCAGAAGGAGTTAGATAATTTATAACTGACTCACCTGGAAAAACTTAATGAGATTTCAACTCAGTACTTCTGAAAAATAAATGATATCCAGACACAAGGACTTACAGAGTAGATGGAACATTCCAAACAAAAAGATTCCACCTTTTTTTTTTTCTTCTTTTGTTATTAGTCCCCCTGTTCCGATTGATACAAACATATCATCGAGATGCAACTCCCACCCTGGGGTCACAGCTCTCTGGTTGACAGCAGGGTCAGCCGTTCTCCCTGAAGGTGCTCACAGCCAGACTACGCCTCCAGGAAGTCAGAGAAGGAAGCTTCCTTGAAGCCGGCAGGTCCTTCTGTGTTTAATTTTCCCATAAGTCAGCTCTGATTATGGGGAATGGCCTCGTGTTTCATATATTCAGCGCCAAGTTCCGCGGAGCACCTTGCAAGGGCAGGGAAGCCCCGTGGCTGGCAGACGGGGGCAGAAGGGTGACTGCTCACCAGGTCACCCCCAGCACACCCGTCTGCTACCTATCAGATCTCATTGGAGGAATGACCTGCCAGAGGCTGAGCTCATCTGACAGCCTCCTCCTAATGAGACCCAGGGCTGCTCCCAAGCTTGTGTGAGAGGCTGGATGGAGAGGAACCCCCCACAAACCTGGAGAAACATCTCCAAGGGAAAAAATATGTCTTCTTCTGAGTCTGCTTTGCTGTGTGAAATGGTGGACTCCAGGAACTTCTGAGAAGCAGATGCCTTCACGTTCCACCTTCTACCTGGGATGGTTGTTTTCAAGACCCTCAGGTGAAGCAGGAACTTTCAATATTTACTTATGACACTCGTCATCTCCATTACAGGCTCACTGCCAATGGCTTCAGGCCTTCAACCCTTCACATGCGAGGGGAGGCAAGCTCAGTTCAGTTCTCACCTCCAAGAACTTGCAGTTCTGGGGAGGCAGGACCGATGCCCATGGAACAAGGTGTGCCAGTGAGCCCCATGGAAAGGGACAGTTCCCTGCACCACGATACACTTCTAAAAAGCACAATTCAGATTATGCATTTCCTGCTGAAGATGCTCCACTGTGTCTTATATCACTTGAGAAAAAATTCCAGACTCCTCTCCAGTGTACTTCAGTCCCTGCCCAGTTGGGCTCCAGTCAGGGTGGGGTTTTTTGTTTTGTTGTTCTTCAAATGCTGTCCACCACCCAGAGGTTGCTTCCTTGCTGTTTGTGGGCCTGGAGTTCCCTTCCCCCAGGTCTTCACATGGCTGCTCCATCTCACTGTAGAAGTTGCAGCTCAAATGACACCTTTTCAGAGAGCCCCTCCTGGACCGTTCAGTAAAAATGAAGCTGTTTCCTCAAGTACTCCTGATGGCACCAACTTGTCACAGTGTCCTTCTTCACCCTTACCATGAGCTGATATTTTTTCCTGTGTATTGATTCATTGATTAATTGCTTACTTGATTATCCCTCATGCTTCCCATTAGAATGTAGCTCCATGGGAGCAGGGACCTTGTCTATCTTGTCCTCCATGGTATCCTAGAATGCTAGGATATAGAATAGCTTCACAGAGGAGTCTCATGAAATATTTGCTAAATATGTGATAAAAAATAAAAGGAAGACTCTATGCACAGCAGCTGCTTTGAAATGTTCCTGGCAGCCCACACCAACAGCCAGGGTTGCAATAAAGACTGCAGCCCCAGCACCTGCCAGAGTAGGGAACCAAGCCTTAGTTCCCTTGTAAGTAAAATAATAGAATTGTTGGGAGGATTAAGTGTGGGATCCCTGGTGATGATAAAGGGTGAGACACAGTAAGTGCTTCAGAATGTGTGGCTTCATCCCCACTACCATCATCACACGAGCATCATCACCCCTATCACCACCACTACCACCACCACCATCCTCCACACTGCAGCGCAGCAATGACCCATTCTGAACATTCCTTGTTGTCTCCTCAGCTTTTGTCACATGAAGCTTCCTGCCCTGACTCCCTTTCATTGCTTGGTCTCACTTGAACCATTGGCATTGTTGGTTTCCAGATCAATGTCATCCCAACCTTTCTCCCTGCTAATAGAAACCTGCGAATATGATTACAGATGTCTTCATTTCAGAGAAGGTGGGCCCAGAGGGTGGTCTGCAAAGTGGGCACAAGAACCAGCCATCATTAAGCTTCTGGGAGAAATTTCCCTTCCAAAAAAGAGATACACGAGCCTGATTTGACTACAGATGTATAAGACTGTGATGTTTGGTCAGGCACAGTGGCTCATGCTTGTAATCTCAGCATTTTGGGAGGCCGACGTGGGTTGATGACTTGAGCTCAGGAGTTCAAGACCAACCTGGGCAATGTGGCAAAACCCTGTCTCTATAAAAAAGACATAAATTAGCCAGGCATGGTGGCACACATCTGTAGTCTCATCTACTCCGGAGGCTGAGGTGGGAGGATCGCTTGAACCTGGGAGGTCAAGGCTGCAGTGACCCATGCAGAGGTTTTATCCTGCAGGAGGAAGGCATTTGGAGCAAAATGCTAAGTCTAGCAATCCTATTAAAAATCCTCCTACCCCAAACTCATTTGGACCTGGCTAGAGGTCCTCAGCGTCTATGAGCATCTTAGGTATGTTACAATAAGCATCAATCCAGAAGGAAGCTCAGGCCCAGACCCCAGGTCAGAGCCCTGATGAAGGACCCAGTATGGCCCCAAATCACAGTGGAATCTAGAACAGGAGCTTGGAACCAACAAACCCAGCTTTGAACCCTGCTTCCAAATACTGGCCATGTGACCTCAGACAAAGCAATTCACTTCTCTGAGCCTGCCTTATGGGATGGGCCTAGCACAGTGTCTGGCAAACAGCAGGTACTCAATGATGATAGTTGTCAGCAACCCTAACACCGGTGCCAGCCCGCCTCCCAGTTCTGTTTCCTGCCTGAGCTTTTAACTCCCCTTTCTGAGGATCTGGGCCCACGTGGTCACTGTCCGTGATGTTCCTCCCCTCAATCTGAATGCTAACATTCCTCTTCTCTCCGGAAGAATTCAAAGGGCCCTGGAAACTTGTTTATTAGGAAAAGCTGTGGGAGTCTGTCCTGCGTGGTGGAGGCGCTGACCTCTCCCATCCTTCCTTGCATATTTCTCCCCAGTGACATCTTTTCATGTTCCCTGGCTCACTTGGGTGAGTCACAGATCTGTAAATCCTGACCACAGAAAGCCTGGCAAAGTGTGTTAGGTGTTTATTGGAAAGGGAAGGAGGCATATGATCAAAACATTGGCCGTGGCTTTAGTCTCTGAAACTTGCAAGAGCAAGTTTTAAAATTTATGTTGGAAGCATCTAATCAGATTCACGGAGCACTCTTTTAAAAAAAAAAAGCATAATGAGAATAAGATTGTATAATACTCCTCCCTGAGTCTCCATGAGATGCACATGGAGCTGGGCAATCAGTGGCAGTCAGATCTGTGGGCTGCCTTCGTATGGGGCCAGATATTTCCATGACAATGAAGAAATTTAATTCAGTTTTCAGTTTTCCTGTTGATACAAAACATCATTTAGACACAGCCCCACAGACACACACAGACTGTAGTTCTCTGCAAAGCCCCATGCCGATTATGCCTCCATGCCTTTGCCCATGCTACTCCCAATGCCTGCAAGTCCATTTCACTCGCTTTAGGAAACATTCGTGGCTACTCTGTGTTAGGTCCTGGGCTGAGACAGAGAGATAAGTCACAGTCCCAGACCTCCAGAATTAGTGAGGAAGACAGGCTAACAGGAGAAGACCCAAGCTGAATCTTGACAGATGAGTAGCAGTTCTCCAAATGGACAAATAAAGAGGGGCCTTTCTCATGTGAGCACATCTACTCATTCTTCAAGATGCAGCTTGTGTCTTCTCCTCTGGGAAAGGACTCCTCTTGTTGGGCTGGCCACTCCACACTGTGTATTGATGCTCCCTCCCATGACCATCCTCACTCACATCAGAACCCATTTCCTGGTTAATTTATCTGCCAGATAGTCTAGACTAGGGATTTTGGAGAACTGACATTTTTTCTCTCCTGCATCTTCCGTGCCCAGCTCCCGATCTGCTGTATGGCAGGTTCATTAGGTGTTTGGTGTTGTTTTTAAGCTGAGCATCCCCGTCATCGGCAGGCAAGAGCTGAAGCAGCCATGTGGCGTTATGAGAGCCACACCTGAACCATACCCATCAGGACCCTGTTGCTTTAAGCATCTGAGCCCTGAAGGAGTCTGAGTGGGATTAACCCCTGGATCCCAGCCTCATTCCTGCATCGTGGTTTGGTGGTGGTATTGGGAGGGGCTACTCAATCAAGGAGGAAATATGCTTTGAAATGAAAGCACTTCCCTTTCTGATCTGACTGGCTCCACCGTGCTCCCTGCCTTCTTAGTATGCATGTATTCAGCCCCATTTCAAGACTTACCCTCAGTATCTTCCCCACCCTGATGGGCTGAGCTGGGCTTCCTCGCTTCACCCCCTCTCCGCCCCCCCGCGGCCCCGCTCCAGTCCTCTCCAAAGACAAATTGCTTACATCTGTCAAGGCTTTTCTGATTACTAGAGGAATATGCCATGGGATGTCACCAGGGGTTCAGAGGCTTTTGATCAAAGGGGGAGGGGGAGCCGGGCCACACATCTCTACTGGTTCATTTATCAGGTCGGTTCAGCACCTTTCCTCCCAAGTGCCCTGACAAGGGCCTCCCCACCAGCCAACATCAGCTCATGTGCTCCCTATGGGAGAGGAGCAGAGAGGAAATGGTGTTCCAGTAAGGGCACAGTGGGGAGCAAGACACAAGGAGAGAGGGAGAGGAGCAAGCTGGGGGCCACAGCATGGGCACGGGTCCTCGGGGCAGGGTACTTGAAGTGCTTTTCATTCTGCACAGCCACTGGGAGGAACACGTACCAGGCAATTCCCCTGAAGCATGGGAAGGAAGGAAGGAGGGAGGGGGGGAGGGAGGGAAGGAAGGAGGGAGGCAGGCCATTGGATGACTAAACCAAAGAGAGAATGAGGGACTGAGGGATCTATAAAAGAACGAATAAAGGAGGGGGAAATGATTGAATTAATGAGTCGGTAAATGTCGGAATGCAATCATAAATTAATGATTTACAGCAGTCCTTACAAAAGTGGGACTTTTTGCACAGACTCATCTCTCATTCTTTCTTCAATTCAGCCATTGGTTGGTGTTAAAAACACCCAGCTTGGAGGAGCAACACTAAGGCAACTTTGAAGGAATTCAGGCTTCACCTCCATTCCAGCTTCTCCATCCAAGGGAACTTTCTTCCTTTCCTTTTGGCCCACCTGGCATTTGTAATAGGCCCTGCGAGCTGGGCAAGAGCAGATGAGGCCTGGAGCGGTTGAGGGACTTACACAGAGGAAGGGGCAGCACAAGGATGGGGCCTGCCTCTCAGTTTATACCTTTTCCTGCAGAGCCAGGTCCCTGAGGAGCAGCTGGTATCTGTCAAAAGCTCTTTGTGTCCTCAGGTGGCAAGGCTACTTTCTACTGTGTTCCTTGAATAGCACCCCTATTGGGAACTTTGCAATGGGAACTCCAAAGAGCCATGTAGGGTTTGCTTTAGAGGCTGATAAATTAGACTCTGAGGATTTAGATTAACCTAATTTAATGACACGGTTGACTGGCGGGATTGAAGTTCCTTGCTACAATTTTTTTCTTTCAACTCGCTCAACAATTATTTCCCTCAAGTTGGTTGCAGATGCAGCCTGCCCGGAATTATAATCCATTCCTTACTGAGCAGCAAGGAGGCCAGGGAGATGCTGGCCCCATCTACATGCACACCACCCAGGCAGGGGGACTGGTGGGCAGGCAGCACTGTGGACTGTGTCTGTGCCACTGCTTGGAACTTGCAAAAAACGCCTCAGAGTCTTGCTGGGCTAGGTTGGCTGTCCTGGGACCTGGCAGGCAAGAGACTCCATGGAGACACAGCTGGCTGGCTCCTGACTGGGTGGTGGCTGTCTCCATCCCCTGCTCTTAGCTCAGAGGGAGCATCCCCACACAGACACGCAACACACACAGTCATGCACAATCACAAAAGACACATATGGACTCATCCAAGATGAGATACACATGGACACTCAGTCACAGATGCACACAAACACACACATCTACCTACAACCCACACACAGAGGTACTGTAAGACACACACATACCCCCAGATACACCAAGCTCACCCACCCCAATATCCCACTGTCCTTAGCCTGGAATCTGATTCAACTCAATCCAACAACCACTTTTGGAGTGCTATCTGCATGCAAGTACTCAGTGAGCAGACCCAGAAATATTCATGGCGTAGGACTGAAGATCACAGAGACACATTAATTCATTCAGCCAGTGCTTAGCAAATGCTCCAGGGTGGAAGGCCCTGAAGAGGGAGTGGAGGGCACACGAGTCCCTCCTGTGCTCACAGATCTCATGACAGAGACAAAGGAACATCCATCCTGGTCATCACCCAAAAGCAAGGTTTTAAAGAAGGCCTCCTTTAGGCTGGGCCCTGGAAGATACTGCCTGCACCTTCTGGAAGCCCCCATTCAGCTGGGGAGGCACACAGGTAAACAGGCCATGTGACCACCATATGCCAAGGCTGTTATAGAGGAGGCTGTGGAGTCCTGAGGAGCCTGAGGGTTCTTGGAGGGCTTCCTGGAGGAGGTGAGGGACTAGATAAAAATAGCAGGATGGGCACTCCAGGTGTGAGAAGGGGCTCAGGCAAAAACCCAAGGCCACCAGGGAGAAGCTATGCTCAGAGAAGGGAAGTTCATAGAGTGGGACTCAGCCACAGGGAACATCTAAAGGAGTCAAGTGCCAGCCTTGCTGCCCTAGTAAGTCAGCACCAACTTACAGGTAACAACACTGCTGTAATTTGTATTAAAAACACCTTTCCCCTGGAGTAGGAAGCTGTTTCAGGATTTTCCCATGCTGGCCAAATGCACTGTCCATGCTACTGACCCCCATCTCGCCCCGGCCCCCCTCCCCTGCTGGTTTCCATTTCTTTCAGAGGCTGCTACCGCCCGAGAGACAGATGTGCTCTGGGCTCTGTCTGTGGGCCACCGCCTCACACCCTGCCAGTACCCAGGCCCTGGCCTGGAACAGGATTTCTGAGGCCACAGTCTTGATTTCATTTGTCCTGGGTAGACGCAGGGGCTTGGCCAGTTGTGAGACCCTATAAAATGGTCAGTTCTTAGATTTGTCGCCTAGAAAAGCCAGGTAACTCTCTGAACAGCCATTTCCCGGGGACGTGTCCCCTGGCCCAGGTTTTCACCCTGGAGTGCCCCCTCCCTTCACTCTTCCCCATTTTTCATCCTTCCTTTCAGCTGGCTAACTCTGGCCCTTCCAGACCAAGCTGACGTGTCACCTCTCCCAAGACGACCTTCTAAGCCCCCATCCCCATTACCCCAGGGGAATCAGCCACACTTTCTCTGTGCTCCCCTCCACGGCCCTTATCAAGCAACACAGTCACTGTCTGTTTACTTAGTGATCTCCCCAGAGATCCTGACAGCTCTTCCTGTGGCCCAGCCTCCCAACACAGCCTATGTGCCAGCTATTTATTGCTGCCTGGCAAATTATCCCAGAACCTAGTGACTCAAATCAACAATAGTTACATTTTACCTCCAAGGTTTCCAGAGGTCAGGAATTTAGCACAGCTGGGACACTTTGTCCACAATGTCTGGGCCTGAGCTAGGGTCCGGAACCATCTGAAGGATCATTCACAATGTGTGGTGGCTAATCCTGCCTATTGACTGCAGGACTACCTGAGCCTCTCCATTGGCCTGAGCTTCCTCCCAACATGGCGTCTGGGTTCCAAGAGCAAGCATCCCAAAAGAGAGTGTGGGGTTGTGGGGAGAAAGGGAGAGAGAGGGAAACAACTGGAATCTGTATCCTTTTAATGACCTAAAATCAGAAGTCACATAACAGCACTTCTACCATCTTCTATTGGCCAAAGCAGTCATACACACCCATTCAGATTCAAGGGGAGTAAATGCAGGTCTCCCTAGGTGGAAGGAGTGTCTGTCACACTGCAAGAAAGGCATATGGGGTGAGATAAATATAGGGCATGGCTATCTTTGGAAAACATAATCTGTCACAATCTGTTACCAATAGATGCTCAACAAACGCTGTTGAGTGAATGAATGAATGAATGATCCTTTTTCTGCACTATCCATCTCCCCTCTGTCCTCAGCCAGTTCTTCTCAGTTCAGAATCCAACTAACTCTGATAACCGCAAGCACCAGGTCACAGCCCCGCTTTCTGTTTTGGAAGCCAAGGGGCCATGAACTCCCTCCTAGTTCCAGAGTTGTCAGAACTGTCCCAGAGTTTCGGGGTGTTCACTGTGGTTTTCAGAAACAGGGCAATAATGTCGAGAATTAGAGAGGCCACCAGAGCAGAACCGGGAGGCAGTTTCCTTGCTGATCCACAGACACAGTTCTAGGAAGATCTAAGAAATTAAATATTAGGGGAAAGGTTCTTTTAAAGGTTTTCAAGATTTAAATAACTGTCTTCAGCTATTTAATATTTTTAGGAGAAAAAGAACTACTTGTACTATCTGATAATACGATAATATTTTTCAAGCTCTAATTATATATGCATATATTTTTTTACACAGAGTCTCACTCTGTCGCCCAGGCTGGAGTGCAGTGGCGCCATCTCGGCTCACTTCAAGCTCTGCCTCCCAGGTTCACGCCATTCTCCTGCCTCAGCCTCCCGAGTAGCTGGGACCACAGGTGCCCGCCACCATGCCCGGCTAATTTTTTGTATTTTTAGTAGAGACGGGGTTTCACCGTGTTAGCCAGGATGGTCTCGATCTCCTGACCTCGTGATCCACCCATCTCGGAGTCCCAAAGTGCTAGGATCACAGGCGTGAGCCACCGCGCCCGGCCCCGAGCTCTAATTTTTGAGTCACCATTATTTGCTTTCACAGTTTTTTAAATTAATAACAGAATTGAGACTTTACAAAGAGCCAGACTCTGTGCTAAGTGTTTTAGAGACGCTATTTCTGTAACAGGTCAAAAACTACTAATGTGTGAGCATTCAGAGGCTTCCTCCACTTGCCATATTCTAATGCAAATCAGCTCATCAGTGGGGAGAGAACAGAAAAACCCTTCAGTGAGTGAGGGTTTTCTGGAGTGGGTACAGGGTATGGGAGAACTGAGGTGAGGAGGACAGCATCTTTCAGAATCATTGTGGTGGTTATGCAAGAGAAGTAACAAAGATTGAAGAAGTACTTTTTAAGTTATTTTTGGTGCTTGGACTGAGCTTCCTTGAATGAGACTTTATACAAAGTCTGAGCCACTGAGACACTGGAAGCGATAAGGGTTACATCTCACCTGATTCTTACAACTGTGTGATGAAAGAAAAACTCCCATTATTTCCTTTAAACAGCTGAGAAAAATGAGATTTAGAGAGTCTACAAATATGCACAAGACCACAGTGCTGACAAGTGGCTAGTCCAGGACTAAAGCCTCTGGACGAATCTCCTACCCACTATGTCACCTCTTGTCTTAAACTCCGTAGATAACTGGGAGAGAGGAGCATGGGCATTTTACTAGAAAAGGATGTCAGGAATTATTCCTCAGGTGGGAGTGGGGAGGGAAAGAAATCCAAGACAGGTGGTTTTCACTCTCCAGATGAGGCCTGGTGCTCTGCTTCTCCCCCTGAGCAGGAACAGCTCAGATTTGTTAAAGCTTTTAAGAACACATTCCCTCCTCTGCTTCATCGGAGCTAGGCCTTGCCCCCGACAATCATACTTACTGCTATCCCCTCCCTTAGCCATGTTGGGCCTTCTATCTGTGACGTCCTTTCCTCCATCTCACCACCAATCCAGTTCTTGCCCTTCTTTTAAGATGCCACCTCCTCCATGGAGTTACCTGTGAGCACCCCAGCCACAGAGCATGGAAATGGGTGTGGCTCTCATCACCTCATGTGAACTATAACTACCTGTATGCAGAGAAGACAACTGTTCCTGTTCCTTCCTTCTCTCTCTCTCTCTCTGTCTGTCTGTCTGTCTCTCTGTCTCTCCCCTCTGCCCCCTTCTCTCCTCCCTGGAGCAGCTAGCTGAGGCCCAAGCACACGGTAAGTGTCCACTTAGAACATTCTGGACTGCTCTAGGGGGAAGAAAAAGTAATCTGAGTATTATAGACTGAATATTTGTCTCCCCCAAATTCCTATACTGAAGTCTAATCCCACTGTGATAGTATTTGGAGGTAGGGCCTTGGGAGATAATTAAGCCATGAGGGTAGAGCCCTCATGAATGGGATTAGTGCCTTTATAATAAGAGGCCAGAGAGCTGGCTCACTCTCTTTCCCCCATGTGTGGACACAATGAGAGCTCAGCATTCTGCAACCTGGAAGAGGGCCCTCGCCAGAAACTGACTATGCTGGCACCCTGATCTTGAGCTTTCAGCCTCCAGAGCTGTGAGAAATAAACTCCTATTTTTTGTAAGCCACCCAGTCCTTGGAACTTGGCTATAGCAGCCCAAATGACTAAGACACTGAGTTTTGTAGGTAGTTTTCTTCAGAAAGTCAAATCCAATGAAACAAATCTGATGATTCCAAATTCAGAGCCTCAATGGCTCCTGTGCTCTCAGCTCTTCCTTTTGTGCTTGTTCTGTTGAGTCAAAGTATGGGGAGCCTTAAAACGAACCAGGCTCACCTCCAGAAGACCTGAGCCCTCTGTCTGCCTCAGGTCCTTTCCCAACAAATCGCAACACACACATGCACACACCCCACTTGTTCTAGGTCATGTTCCGGAGGGTCTCATTCTCAGCCGAAATCCCCAAACTCCTTGGCCTGATACACTGATCCCCTCCCCAGATCTGGACCTACCTCCACCAGGCCAACCTCACCTCTCACCACCTCTTGCCTTGAATCCCTGGCAAGTTACCTAAGCTCCCTGAGCCTCAGTCACTGCAACTTAGAACGGGGGTGATGCTAATGCCTGGCATTTAGAAACAACTCAGTAAAGAGCTTTGAAATGCATGAATGATCAAACGGTACCTAATTCATAGGGTTATTTTGAGGATTCATGGACATGTAATGAGAAAGGAGCAGAATACACAGCAAGCACTCAGCAAACAGTAGCTCAAAACAGTGGAAAGACTGAAAGACCACTGTGACATTTCTTGCCGTTCACGGCCAAAATTATTATTATTATTTCTTCTCCTCCTCCTCCTCCTCCTCTTCCTCCTCCTCCTCCTTCTTCTTCTTCCTCTTCCTCTTCTTCTTCTTCTTTTACATAACCACATCTCTATCTGATCTAAGCATTATTAAGAAACAGTAACAAACAAAACACAAAACCAAAACAACCAGCAACAGTAACCTCATAACTGTTCCCCATGACCACACACAGATGCCAAGCATAGTTTAGCTGAGCCAGTCCAGCCACCAGACAGAGAGGGTGTGATGCCCTGATGATATCCAGCAAAGTGAGCCCGAGAATGCTCCTGTGGGGTGAGTCAGACTCCAGAGTAGAGACAAGGACTGCCAGAATGAGCAGAAGTGCTGTGTGTCACCAGCTACGGTCAAGAATTGGCATCCAGGGTGGTGGCCGTATGCATGCAACGTGCACAGCTCCGGGGCTGGAGACACAACTCGGCCCCTGAGTCTGAGGGGCTTCAGGAGTGAACCAGAGCAGAGGCAATCAAAGGAACAGAGGGAGGTTATGGTGAGCCCAGGCTTCCACATGGTGGAGCCTCATTGTCAACCACGCCACGTGGAAGTAGTTGCTTTGCTTGCTTAAGCAGGAATCTTCCTCAACATTCTATGGCTATTCATGGAGGCCAGCTCCTCTTTCCCTGACACTGACCCACAATGCATTCACTGTCGATTCCCCAAGGCAGCAGGCCTAGGGTTGGGGCAGGTCCCAAGCTGTTCTAACTGTTCACGCTACTGACTTCTGTGTGGATCTGAGCAGCTCTGTGGCAGGGCCCACCACGCAGGACAAGCACTAATAAGTAGGAGGTACTGTTAGTGCTGATGCAGCTGGGGCCACAACATCCTGAATGCAGGCTCCGTCCACTTGCATCCCAGGCATGCCAGAAGCCAGGCGAGGCCTGCCTGGGATGCAAGCCATTTGGATGCTCAGCTCCACATGGATGGGTGTCCAAGAGAGGTGTGGCCTGGACTTGGTGGGCCCACTAAAGCCCAGCAGTTTGGACACTGCAGAGTATCCTGGATGTCAAGGTTTCTCCTGACCCTCCAGTCACCCCTCTGGACCTCAAACCTGGACCTGAACTCAGATCTCTTCCGGCCTGGAGGCTCTGTTTTTTCCTATGTACTCAAAACATGAGTACCTTCCCAAGGCAACAAGTCTGTTCTGCTTTACACAGGGAATGAAGGGAAGCTGGGGTAAGTATCAATTTTTGGCCAGCTGGGTCACTCTATCGGTGAAGTTGCTTCTTCCTCCAAGGGTCAACAATGAGGCTTTGAGAGGCTAGGCTCTCCCGGACCAACAGGCAAAGTAGCTCAGCTGGCTGTGTGGAGAAGCACCCCAGCCAGAAAAGTTGTCCACAGCAACTCCATGTGCAAACAGCTCCCCGGAGTAAGGGCAAGCTGGACAGCTGCCCCCATGCCATCGCTCTGAGGCAGGGAGTTTTCTAGGTCAGTTCAGTGCATGGGTGCCCCTGACATTCCCCGAGCCCTCCCCGCCCTGGTGCCCTGTGAGAGCTGCCCCTGCCCTCACAGTCTGGAGAGACACCAACCAGGAACATTTCCCTTCTATTTATTGTTATGACTGGTTGGTTGGTTGTCTTCTCCAACTACACAAGTAGAGCTAAATCTGTAGACAATTTTACAAACATCAAAAATTGCAGAGAGAGACAATTAAAATGATGATATTTTTTCTTTCAGTCTCCCCCTGCCCCTCCCCAACCTGGTTCACTTTCTTTACATAATTGAGATCCTAAAGTATTTATCGTTCTGTGGTTCTATGTTCAGCTCCTCCCATCCCACCTATGGCTTGACATTTTCAGTAAGCTTTTTCTCATTTCATTAAATTCTGTTTGTAAACCCCATTTTTAAAGGCTGCATAGTCTTCCTTCACTGGGCTGAGCCAGGGTTAATCTAAGCATTCCTCTAGTGTAGGCTTTGTTTATTTGTTTGTTTTGTGGCATTGCAAAAGTAATGATATGAAAAACTTTGCTTGCATTTCAAAATATTTCTTTGGGATACAGTCCTAGAAGTGGCATTATTGAGTAAAGTATAGGAACATTTTTAGGGTGCTTGGTCTCTGTTGCTCAATCGCCTTTGGGAGGACTGACCATTTTACACTTGATAAACAGAGATTTCAATACATGGTACTTAGTGCCTGTGATAGAGGATCCCTCAACCACAAACCTCGTTACTCTGAATCCAATTATCTTGCCACTGCTATCAATTCAGAGATTTGCAAGTACCAAACAGTCTCCTTTCTCCCCACCCCCAAAGGCCACCTTCCCCAGATAATAAAAGACTTTGAACATCCTTGGAAAGATTTCTGGGCTCAGGAGCTAGGCAGACCAGGTTTCAGAACATTTGTCACCAGTGAGCTGATGACAGTCTTCACTGGTCAAGCAGGAGGCTTGAACTGGAGTGCCGCTAGTGCCCCCGGCTTGTGACCCAGTCTGGTAGTATAGGAGTTAGGGTCCAGGCTGTGGTGTCAAGCCACATTGGTTCAAGCCCCAGCTTTGCCACTTGCCAGCAGCATGATCATGAACATGTTACTCACCTGGCCTAAGCCTCAATCTTATAATATGTAAAATGGGAATGAAGGAAATTAAATTATTTATCAAGTGATGGTGAGGACTGAATGTAATTAAAAATTTAAACATTTTAAAAAACAATGCCTGGCACAGAGTAAATACTCCATAAAGGGCTTGATGCCAAAGCATGTGCTTGCTTTCGATTATAAACATCAACCCAGCTGAAGGGGGTCTCTAAGGTTGGTGTAAACAGAGTCAGGGAAGACAGAAAATGCTCGCAGCCCACAGTGGCCCAAGCTATCTGGCAGTGGCCTTGCCCCATCTCTGTGTGACCCAGGCAGTTCCTGGCACTTGCTTTTCATTTAACCTGAGGTCTGGCTGTGCAGCACCCCTCAGGCAGGGCGGCTCTGAAACTCAATGCTTCCGTGGGAGGAGAGTTGAAGGCCGCTTCACCAGGTGGTTATCAAAGGCCTGGCCGCCACAGAGGCTTGGGAACATAATCTCCGGAAAGAGATTGTCTGAACTCAGCTTGCTGGGGAACAAGGACACTGACTCTGATAAGCCCGAGCAGTAGCCAAGGAGGAATTGGACCTGGGGGCTCGGGAGGCCCTTGATGACTCATCCTGTAGACATTTCCTGGGGGCGATGGTCAGCCAGAAGCCAGACGCACACTCTAGGTGGTAGAGGGTTTGGAGAAGATCAGGACAGAACCCTCTCTCTGGGATGAGGATGGAAAGAAAGAGCCATGATCACAAATGTGCCTCCGTGTCAGGAGCCAGCTCCACGCCTGGCAGCCAGTGACTGAGCCAAGCCAGGATCTCCCAGGATGAGTACAGGGCTAGTCAGGGGCTGCACAGGCCCTCAAGAGGAAAGGGTCATGGCTCTGGTGGCTCTGCCCCTAGAGCTGTAGTCAGTTTTGCTCACCAGCAAACCCCTAATTCCAGGACAGGATATCCTCACCGGGGGAGACTGGATAGGAGTGATGACTGGCATTTTATGGATCTCAACCAGAAACTGAGGTTGAGAGCAGTCAGAAAATGTGTCTAAAATAATAAAGTGAATTAAGGGTCACGTCAGCATGTGAACATAAGTCTCCTACAGTTCATCTCTCTGAGGGGCTCAGAGGTCTGGGACAAAAGAGCTGAAGAACATCTGAACTAGTTATCGATGTGTCGAACGAGGCCGTCCTGTAGAAATGAGGTGAAATGATTGTATGTAATAGGAATTACATTTCTGCAGTGAACTCTCTCCCTGTTTCTCAATGGGAAGCACGAAAAAGCAAGTGCTCAAAGGTATTTTTCCTTTCTTGATGACCTTGAAATTCAGCATCCAGTCAACAATCATTAATATCCACTTTGGTGGATCCTGTGACCTACCTGGCCTCCACTGCTTTTTTTTCTCTTTCCAAACAGAACCCTGATTTCATGTAGCTATTGGTCTCCCTCACGCCTAGCTCCTTAGAGGCACAATCATTATCCTAAACCCATGTTTCCCAGATGGTGCACCAAGGCGCGCCAGGTGCTGCAGTGAGCTCACAGTAGCACCAAGTGATATTTTCAATTTTCAAGAAACGCAGTGACATCCATTGGAATCATGAGATTAGTTCAAGGTACTTCACAATATTAACATTCATGATGTCATAGCTTTGTGAAACCAGGTTTTCAGTGGTTGCTGTCATAAAAAATAAGTACTGCACAAATATCTATGTAAATAAGAAAAAAGAATAGTGAGGCCAGTCTGATTCCCAGGTTTGAGAAGTCGTGCAGGCCCGAGAGGCACACACATCCCATTAACAAATAATTGTGGGCAATTAAGAGTGATATAAAAATATTACTTTTCTTTCCATTTCATGTGCATTACTTTTTCAAATGGCTGCTCAATTGTTAAGATATACTTATTAAATTGTTTGTACCTAATGACTTAACAAATGGAACTACTGGGTATTTCTTTTGGCCTAGGATGCTGTGAAAAAATACTAAGGCATTAAGGGTGCCGTCACTAAGAAAGTTTAGAAACTCTGCCCTAAGCTAATCGGAACATGGTGTTTCCCTGGCACATGTCCAGGGTCCAGAGTGGATCCTTGTCCCTATCAGACTGAGGATAAAGATACCTGTGCCAGGATTGGGGAAATTTATTCTCTCATTTATGCTGGGCAAGAACAGACAGGAACACAGACCCAAGTGTGTGTGTGTTCACTGTGTGTGATCACTGGTGATCACAGGGGGAGCCGCCCTTAGCGTGGCATCCATGCTGAAGACAACACAGGAGACCCGGGTCCCTGACGCCATTGCTGAGCTGCTGGATCTGCCCACCCTGCCTCTAGGCTTCCTGTAGTATGAGATAAGACATTTCCTTATTGACATGGTAGTTTGAGTCATGGATTCTGTTACTTGCAGCCCACAGCATTCTAACGGATAAACAAATCTACTGTGATTGAAGCTGCGTTAGGAGGAGCTGGGGATGTGCAAAGGAGCAGCAGAGCCTCTGTCTTCGGGCAGAGGAGCCACAGGAACTCCTTATGGCTAAGGTCTGCGCAAAGCTCTCCTAGGACAGGGGCAGGGGAATAGACTTTTCCTGAGGTGAAGTTGAGGGCAGTCCATTCAGTAGTCTTTTAGGAGGGCAGTGTCCCCACGACACGGCACTTGTGCCATCTTCCTAGACTTTCTAGGCACACTGCACCAGAGCTCACTGCTCCAACATGTCTTCCTCACCACAAGCTTCTTGAGGGCTCCTGAGAACTCTCCAAGCCTAACCCCAGACATACCTTGGCTCATCAACCACAATGAATCAAACAAAATGAAAGGACTAAAAGAGTAGGTGGAAAAAGAGGTGAGGGGAGATGGAGGGCTTCCAGAAAGATGGATCAGCACAGGTGAATGCAGAAATGTGTACTGACATAACAAGTACTATAGGCCGGGGCCTTGCTGGCACTGCACATCAGTGATGAACAAAGCACATGTGGCTCCTTCCCTGAGGGAACGCACAGCTCACTGAACCTTCTGGGGGAAGTAAGTTTGATGGAGGTGAAACACGTAAGCACAAATCATGGGGAAAGAAGAGGATACTCTGGGGCAGAATAGCAGGGAGCTGACTTTAGATCAGTGCTCAGGGAAGGCTTCCCTGAGGAGGTGACACCTAAGCTAAAACACAGAGGAGAAGGAGCCAGCCAGGCATAGCGGGAGAAGAGCACTGCAGAAGAGGAACAAGTGCAGTGAGGGCCGTGAGGTGGGCATGCACTCAGCAGTTGGGGGAACAGAATGAGTCCAGGCCAGAGCTGCCAGATTCAGCAGCACACATGCATGCATGCACACACACATATACACACAAACAAAAGTTAAATGTGGATTTCAGATAAACAATGAATATTTCCTTAGTATAACTATGTCCCAAATATTGCATAGGATATATTTATACCAGAAAAGTCCCATTGCTTATCTGAAGTTCAAATTTAACTGTGCATCCTGTGTTTTATTCTGCAACCCCAGTCCATTCTGACCAGAGCAGAGCGGGTAGAGGGAAATGGCCTGAGAGAGATCAGAGGTAGGACCAGGGCAGATACTGCAGGGCCTGGCAAGGGCTGGATGTTATCAGTGCAATGAGAAGCCACAGATTAGTGAGAACAGAGTTGGCACACAAGGACATGACTTTGATGCAGCCAGTACGACACAGTGGTTAAGTTAAAGCTGCACAGACTCTGGACCTCGACAAGCTGGGTTCTGGTCCAGGCGCTGCTGCTGACAGCTGTGTAGTCTCAAGTGAGCTACGAAGCATTCTGTAACTCAGTTTCCTTATCTATCTGAAGGGCATGATGGAAGCGATAATGCTCCTCACAAGGCTGTTGTGTACAAAGCACCTAGAACAACCCCAAATCAGTCAGTCTCTGCTTTCTGCTTTAATAGGATTGCTCTTTTTTGTTTTTTGTTTATTTGGTTTTGTTTTGTTTTTTTGAGATGGAGTCTCACTCTTGTTGCCCAGGCTGGAGTGCAGTGGTGCGATCTCAGCTCACTGCAACCTCCACCTCCCAGGTTTAAGCGATTGTCCTGCCTCAGCCACCCAAGTAGCTGGGGTTATAGGTGCCCACCACCATGCCTGGCTAATTTTTGTATTTTCAGTAGAGACTGGGTTTCGCCATGTCGACCTGCCTGGTCTCGAACTCCTGACCTCAAGTGATCCACCCACCTCGGCCTCCCAAAGTGCTGGGATCACAGGCGTGAGCTATCGTGCTCAGCCAGGATTGTTCTTTAAACAGATCACCTTGGCTGCTGTATGGAAAGGTGGAAGGGAGAGGGAGACCAGGGAGGAGGCTCCAGGTGAGAGATGATGGTGACCATTGAGGTGGATGGAGTGGCTGGACTCAAGGCTTGTTTGGAGACAAGGCTGCAGGACTTGGCAAGGTTTGGGGCACGGATGAGGTGGGATAAGGTGGCCAGTCTTGCTGGAGCACGGTGCAAGCACCTATCAGAGAGGCGTGAGAAGTAACACTCCTTCTCCCCAGACTGCTCCAGAGGCTGCTCCGGGCAGGTGGAATGGGGCTGTTCTACCGTTCTGGCAGGGCCAGATGAGGACGGAGATAGGCTCTCACAGAGGCCAGGAGCCTGGTCATGGAAAGGGTGGCCTCTGCTCTGCAGTGGACTCCACACTTCTCCCTGTCCTGCAGAGGTAGGACTTGGCCCAAGTTTAGTAGTCACATCAAGCCTCCATCTCCATGGATTAAAATTGGCTCTAAATGCAAATCAAGAAAGAAATTACAACAATGCAAGCATACTTGCCTTCTATTTCTGGCACCTCAGTAACTTTAGAAAGTTCTGACCAATTTAAATGGTTTATCATTTCAGGAAAATTACACTCCTCTGCCAGAGTGAGGCCCAGCTTGCCAAGCTCCTGCCCAAACAGTCAGACATTTCAGATGTGCATCACTGCCAAAGCAGGCACAGATGGTAAGCCACAATGCACTGCTTGCTGCTGAACCTCAGACCTAGGGGCCACGTGGCCAGGCCTGCCAGGCCCCAGCCCCTCTCCCTCTGGGCCAGGTCTCAGTGCTGGACTCCAGGGACAGCAGCAGCTGTCAGACTCTGATCCAGGATCCTCTAGGGGACATCAGAGACTTTGGGACAGTAGACACAGGGAAGCCAGGGAGCTGCTGAGGAGGCTCGAGTCCCAGAAACACGGGTCCTAGGGGCACCAAAGATGGAAGACCATTGTACATTCACAGCCAGCCCTGTCTCCTCATCCGTCTTAAAATCAAAAGTGGAGAGATACGGGCCGGGCACGGTGGCTCACACCTGTAATCCAGCACTTTGGGAGGCTGAGGCGGGCGAATCACGAGGTCAGGAGATCAAGACCATCCTGGCTAACATGGTGAAACCCCGTCTCTACTAAAAATACAAAAAATTAGCCAGGCATGGTGTTGGGCGCCTGTAAGGCAGGAGAATGGCGTGAACCTGGGAGGCGGAGCTTGCAGTGAGCCAAGATCACACCACTGAACTCCAGCCTGGAGACAGAATGAGACTCCATCTCAAAAAAAAAAAAGGCGGGGGGGGGGGGGGTGGGGAGAGATACATACTCTCGACTAACAGTCAACAAACTCATCCAGGATACACCTTCCTCATCCCACAAACAGAATATTACAACACCTTCCAAACTGTCTCCTGGCCTCCAGGCTGAGATTGACTAACCGTGTCTGCCATGAGCACAGGAGCACGGAGTGTGCCAGGTTTTTCCCATTCACAGACTGGACAAATCTTCTTGGAATGCAAATGTTATTAGTGTTCCTTAGTTCAAAGCTGTAGTGGTCCCCTGCTGCCTCCAGAAAAAGCTAAGCTTGGAAGCTGAGGCGCCTCACAATCTGCATCCCACTTGCCCAGCCAGTCTTAACTCCCACCTGTTACCCACCGAAAGCTGTGCTTCAGAAGACTGGCTGCCTCACGGCCAGCCTCGAACATGCCTTCAATAATCCAATGTACCTTTACTCACTGGGCTCCACCTGACTGGAATGCCCTCTTTTCCCTTCCCAAAGAGTATTAGACACAACTCAAGGCCTTCTTCTCCAGGAATCCATCCCTGGTCACCCAGTCCCAGCAGCCACCTTCCACTCAGCTTCTACAGCACCTAAGTGTTTGTGCTTTTCCATGGCCCGGAAGAATCCCTTGCCTTTTATGCACACAGAGCTTGTCTGCCCATCTAGACTATAAGCTCCCTGAAGGCAGGAATGCTGCTTTGTTCGTTCCCTTGGAAGGGAAGGGAAACATCTACTCTGTGCCAGGGACTGTGCTAGGGATGTTCACCCATTCTTTTACTCAATTCTGATAACAACCCCATGTTGGGAGTACTACCACCTCCATTTTATACGTGGAGAAAATCAGAGCTCAGAGAGGTTAAGTGACTTGTCCAAGGTCACACAGCTAATAAATGTCTGGGCTGAAATTCAGACTCTGATCTCCCTGAATTCAAATCCAGTCTTCTTTTGCCTTGCTGCTGGAGTCCTCTCATGGAAAGCCATAGTTACACAAAGGACCCTGGAGAAGGCAATGCTGAACCCCATGGATGTGCCCAACACATAGGAGACACTAAATACATACCTGTGGTTTGACTCACAAAGCCCTCGCTGTGGAGTCTGATATGTGAAGTAGGCTGTAGAGGGACTTATTAAGCAGTGGACTTGCCCAGCTGCCCCCAAGCCTCCTTCCCAGGTGACCACCAATTCCACCGACAGAAAACTAGCACAGCCAGAAAGCCACTCAGATCATGAATGTTCTGCCCTTTTATTTCACAGCTGCCCACTCCCTCTACCCCCAGGCTTCAGGCTTCAACCATCCTGGATGATCCGGCCTGGAGCAACTGAGGCTGCCACACTGACTGCTCCAGCTACACAGAGAAGCCAGAAACGTCTGTCACTTGTGCCCTTGGTTTATCTTTAGAAGAAAAATGACTGAAAGGACCTCCACTGCCCAGGATGATTGTTTTGACAGGTTTTTATTGCGCATAAAATTGCGTCATTGTTTTGTTTAACATTGAAAGGAGTTAAATTGCTATGAACTTAATGCGCCACCCCTAGTAAACCATTAGGTCCCTTCTGTGTTCCTGACTTTATAAGTCTGTTTCCCTCCGAGGAACATCTGTTGTATACTTAAATGACCTTAGTTCAAAGGCACGATCAACAAAAAATTTCTTAACTCCACTAGGAAGCATTTGAGGGGATCGTTTCTCTGCACCAGTCGTACGGGATGAGGGGCTTCTCTGTTAGCAGCTGTGTACATCTGCCCGTGGGGGCAGAGGCCCCTCTCTTTCTGCACATCATTAAAGATGCTCAGGCCTGCTTTTCAGCCTCTTTTCCACTCTGACCCAGCAAGTGAGTCTCACCAAAGTCTCCATTTTATAGGCATCGATAGCCAGGGTTCCACTCAAATGTAATTTTTACCCCATGTGCAGAGGGAGTGTGATGAAAGACAAGCGAGGGGTGCTCTGCTAATCCTTGGAAAGAACACGAATGGGCATTAGAAATTTCAAGCAACTTGACAAATGTAGGAAAAACAGATTGTTCTTAGCCAAACACAGAGGAATTTGACGAGAAAAATGAGCCTGTTGCAGAGAAAGATTACAAGGACACCATCTTGGAGGCCATAAAAATCATATTGGAAACAGAGGTGGCATCAGCCTTTCCGGCTTCCGTGTTATTAGCTCATCCTGACATTATCCCCATTTTACAGATGAGTCAGCAGGCACTGAGAGCTCCCGACTTGACCAGAAGAGTGTGCAGGCATCTGACTCCAGCCATCCTCTTTCATAGGCAGCTCCTGCTCAGGGTTAAAGTGAACCAGCCACAGTGTATAGAGACGAAGATAATGATGGGGTGCACAATCACAGTGAAGTATTCCAATGTCTCTTTCCCTCCAGCTTGTCTGCTGAGGACTGAGCTCTCAGTGGTCTCCAGAAAGTTAGCCAATAGTCTCTCTGTTCTTATGGTTTGGTCAGATTTCCCAGGGAATATGACTTTGGAGGATCCTCTGATGTCAGGCCCATCAAACGTCAGGAAAATGCAAAACTGAATTTCTCCAGGAGGATGAGGACAGTTGGGTTGCCCCAGTTAAGCAAAGCTGGGATTGCTCAAGGGTTGCATTGTCCAGGCTGGCTGAAGAGTTGTCATGGAGAAGGAGCCTCAGCTGGGGCTTTAGACTATGTCTTGGGGCCTCTTCCCTAAACTGGGTCTTTGCGTCTGCATGCACATGTGAATCTTTATGAGTTGTTGAAACTTTTCTGGAAGTTGGTGGGTTTCTGTAATGCTGGATCATGGACTTGTGCCCTCTTGCAGTTGGGAAAGTCATTACTAAAAATAAAGCTGGGTTTTGCCTTATTTGGAGAGGACTGGCCTGCATCGTCTCTCCCTTCCTATGTTGTCTTTTAGAGCAAGTTGAAGGGCTTTATCATGAAAAAAGAGTGGTTTTAAAAAGTATAGACCAAATCCTATGGCCAAGATTTTCAGAGACTGCTAGAATCTTTTTTGTTGGATCAAAATGTTGCAGCATTTATTCTATGACGCTGGTAGCCTGTGGATCCATCTGGATCTGAGGAACCTCAAGGGTTTTATTTAATTTTGATCCTTGAAGTATTCATTGAAATGGCATGTGACTCACAGCCGTGTTATTCTTTCATTTGTCCATTCATTTATTCATTCGGTCAATCAAAGGTAATTGAAGACAATCTGTGTCAGGCTCCATGATGGGCTTTACGGAAGCAGAAATGAATGCCTCACCATTCTGCTCTGCAGGATTTTACCACATGGCTTCAGAGGCTAGTGCTCACAGCCCTGGAACTCAGTGCTGTGGGGCTGTGCTAGGGTTGGAGGGGGGAAGTCAGGGGAGAGACAGAAAAGGGCTCCTAACCCGGCTTAGGGAGTGAGAGAGGGGCTTCCAGACCCAAGTTTTAGAGGAACGAAGAACAGAAGGAAGACAGGAGAGAATTCCAGGCAGAGGGGATGACACATACAAAGGCCTGGGTGCTGGGGGGATTCTAAGCACTTCCTGGGGCCCCTCTGAAAGATACAGAATGACTGGGCATATCTGGACTCAGAGCTAGCACAAGGGTGAGGCTGGCAGGGCTAAATAAAGACAGGATCTGCCCCACACCTACACGATTCACCTTACTTCCCTCTCTCTGATCCTGTCTTGTCAGTCCACATCTTTGTCGACACTCTGATATTCTGTTCATCATGGATTTTTTTTCATTAATTTTGTTTTGTAAAGAATTGCACTGAAACATTATTTATTTTGATTGCTGAGTTTCTTGGCGACCCCTTAAATTCTGCACCCAAGGTGCGTGGGCACCTCATTCACCTCACTCTCATCCTGGCTCATTCAAGAGAAGAGGCCTAAGAAGTGGGCAGGACAGGGCCCAGGGGTGACCCTTTCAGCTCAGGACTTTACCCTTCACCCTGAAGGCAGCCAGGAGCCACCAGGGATGGTGAAGCAGGGAAGTAACCCCATCAGATGCATTTTAGAAAGCCTCCTGGCAGCAGCAGGGTGGAGGGGGGCAGGAGGCAGAGGGCTTAAAAGTAGAATCCCAGGTGAGAGCCAATGAAGGCCCAAGTCAAGGCCAGGAAAATGGAGTTTAAGAGGAAGGCCTGGTCAGGAGCAATGCACACTGCACATTCTCTCTAGCAGGCCCAGCATCCAGCCTCCCTAGGCTGCCTTCGGCAAAGGGTGGGTAGAGAATACCCAGATCTTCCAAGAATGAGGTATAGGGTTAAAGCGGTCAGATGACCTGGTTGCAGCTGCCTGGGGCCAAGCTGAGCCCTGCCATGCCCACCCTACAGGCTGGAGCTGTCCAGCTCCCTGCTGGATAGGGGCCAATTGTAGGGCTCTTATCCCCACTTTGCCCCCACACCACCCCCTAGCCTAGCCCAGTAGGTCCTGGGCCCTTAGACAGGACAGGGGCCCCAGGAGCAATGATCTCAGCTCAGCACGCAGGCACAAAGACACACAGGCAGGCAGGTGGGAGGGCAAAAGGAGGTCTGGTCCCCATTAGGGGCCATTTGCTTGTGGTATCAGGCCGTTGGGGCTGCGGGCTGGTTAACAGGCATGGCCACGGGCTGCTGGGAAGGAGCTGCTGCCTTGAAATCGCATTGATTGGCTCTAATTTTTCCTGCTCCACATAGGGGGCCCAAAGGCAGCTTAATGCAGGCTGGCAGCCGTAGCAGTGCAAGACAGGATGTCTCTCTTGACTAAGAAAAGACAGGGGGCTGCATTCTGTCCAACTGGTGCTTCCAGGTAATGCAATTTACTGTCACTAAAATCTCAGCTGATTAAATTCCACCTCTTCCAAGGCTTCCTGCCCTTTCTAATCCCTGGGCTCTGACATCAGGCACATCTGGGTCACTTACCATCTCTGTGTCCTCCCCTTATTCCCCTAACCTCCTTGAAAGCCTCAACTTGTTTCTCTCGCTGCACGAATGGACAGCCAGGATCCCCATGGCAGACATGTGGTGACATGATGAGGTGACATCATGATGAGGCACCCTGCTCTGCACGGCCCTTCTCTTCTCAGAGCAGGCCTGGCCTTCATGTCCAGATGCCTGCCACTGTCCCAGTCTCACACCCTAACCCCACTGGGACTTCATACACTTCTCTAAAGCTACATGGGAGGAACCTGGTCTTCTCCTTTGAGCACACGGCTCACCCCCACCAAAGAATCCAGGCCTCCAGACCTGAGGGCAAATCTCCCTCTTCCATTTGCTTGCTCACTTCCCTACTGTTGCTCTCTCTTTTCTCCCTTCTCTCCCTCTCCGCCTCCCCGTCACTGGCTTCCCTGGGTAGCATCTCAGGGCCTGCAAATGCTGGGCTCCTGGTTTCCCCTCTGGCCATTTCTCTGCCTTCATCTTCTTCGTCTCCTTATTCACCAACAACCCCTACCCCTAAGCTTCTAGCTCTTTCCTTCTTCATTCAACAATATTTATCAAATAGTTTTTAGTGCCTGCCATATGCCAAAGGCAGTGCTAGGCCCTGGGCATAAATGGATGGGCCGACATAGGGGACGTACTAACCATGTCCTCTTGCTTTCTGTCATTTCTGTCTTCCCTTGGGGATCTTTCTTGGGCTAGGAGGGAGACCAGGGCTGCCCTGTCACCACAGAGTGGAGCAAAGCCAGGACCTTGACAGACCGTCCTTGCCTCCCTCCCTCCTACTCCAGCCCACACCTGCCTAGGGACACAGAGGCCCTCCCATCCGTCTCTTCCTCCCCCTCTCCCTCCCGGGGCTATTCCTTCCCCCATAAGGTGAGTGAATGAGGAGTAGGGCACCACCTTTTTTAGTCAACTCCATCGTGGGGATGGGACAGTGGAAGACAGAGAGGCACAGGAGAAGAGCAGAGACAACAGAGTGGTGAGGTCACCACAGAGTCAGGCCCATAAAGTGCTGCTTCCTCTGTTGGCCTGGCCAGCAGCCCCAGATCATTTCAAAGGGTTTGATAAACAGCTTGGCAACCTTGTCTCCCCCACACCCCACAGCACAGCATTACAGACTGGGAGAGGCAGCCGTCCTGGCCGGCCGGCCGGCAGCAGCACCGAGGGTGAGGTGCTCCTCTGCTGGGTCAAGGTGCTCCAGGCTCCCTTCTGAGCCCCAGAATTGGCCGCCTTCTGGCAGCCACGCAGCTGTAGTCCCTGCCGGGTCTTGTGAAGCACATCTGTTCAAAGTCAGGGGTCAGTGCCCATCCAGGAGAAAGGCAGCATCTACTCAGACCCCCAAGTGTGTGTACCCGAGCCTGCATGCACCCAGGCACACGTGTGCACTCTGCACACCACAGATGCCTGCAAAGACACACAGGCACCCCCATGTGTCCACAGGCCCCAATGCACCCACAGGCTCACACACATATACTCCCATCGTAAGAATATGTTCAGTCCAGGAATTATATAGCCAGGTGGACTGGAGGAGCAGGGAGGAGTTCTTTCAAATGAAAAATAAAATATGGGCAAAGGAAATTCTGAAACAGCTTTAAAAGAAAAAAAGTAGATGGAGCCAAGCCAACATCTTAGTGCTTCTGATGCTATCAGATTGGACTGAACTAACATGGGGGCTCAGTCCTGTTCCTCAGGGTTTTCTTCTCCTCTTGGGGCACATCCAGCCCTCTGCCTGGCAGGGCCCAGCAGTGGGGGATAGAGAGGAGCCCTGGCCTGGGCTAGGAGCATCAGGACAGAGGCAGCCCTGCCCACAGCATGCCCAGGCCCTCGCTGAGCCTCTCACGCACAGCGATTGCTCCAGGCTCTGAGCTGATCCCATGGTCAACCAGTGTTTACCTGACTGTCCAGAGGGACTGGTATTGTAGCTCTAGCACATGGGCTCTGGGACCAGGCTGCTTGGGTTCAAATCCTAATTCTGCTACTGCTCAGTGGGTGACTCGGGGTGCTTGGACTCTGTGAGTCTCAGTTTATCCTTCTCTAAAATGGGTGTGATATTCCTATTTTACAAGGCCCTTGTAAGGATTCAATAAGATAATGTGCTGTTATCTTATTGAGACCCAACAAAAGCCCAAGCAAAGTTACAACTCCTATGGTTAATCCTGCTGAAGTGAATGTCGAGACACCCTCACTCCCTTTAGTGTACTCAGCCTGCTCTTTCTGTTCTACAGGGAGTGGAAGGCAAAATACTTAAGGCAGTGATTCCAGAGTGTGGTCCCAGCTCAGCAGCAGCAGCAGCACCTGGAAACTGTTACAAATGCAGATTCTAGACCCCACCCCAGACCTACTTACTATATCAGAAACTCTTGGGCAAGGCCCAGTACTGTGTGTTTTAACAGGCCCTGCAGAAGATTCTGATGCATGCTCAAGTTTGAGAACCACTGGAAAAGGTCAGGACATGGCACTTAGGCAGTAGATCCCAACACCTACCTGTGTTAGCCTTTTATGGTTGTTCCCTAGAAATCTCCACCACCAAGCTCTGGGGTGAGGCCCTGAATCCCAGACCCTGGCATCCATACCCCGTCCCTATTTGACTCCCTCTTGGTCACAACGACTGCCTGTATTCTGCCTGCACCATCCCTCCCCCACCCCCACAGTCAGCATGCTGGGGGGCCCCACCTCAGCCCTGCATGCAGCCTGAGTCCAGCTGGGCTGGACCCAACCCTGGAGTGGGAGACACAGGCACTTGACTTCAAAGCCTTGTCAGAGTGAGCCTGGTCTGCAGTGGAGGTCAAAGATAAACCAAGGAACAATTCGGCCAGAAAATGGGCCATAAGGGGGAATGAGGGGGGAGGGGGAAGGGGAGGGCAGCAGGGGGAGTGGGGTTCAGCTGTCCAGAGCACCAAGAAGGAAAGGCAACTGAAGCTTGTCTCTACAGATAGGAAGACGAGAAGCCCTCCTGCAACCAGGCCCCACCTAGGCACCCTTTGGTTAGGCAACCTGAGAAAGGGGTCTGGCCCCACCCCACCCCACCTTCACCCACTGCACGAGTTTGGATTGCATCTGTTCTGTCCTGATCCCTTGCATTTCCTCTCAACAGCAACATGTGGTCAGAGCTGGGACAGACACTTGACTTTACTGACAAGCACCTTCTTTTTTTTTTTTTTTTTTTTTTTGAGACAGAGTCTGGCTCTGTGGCCCAGGCTGGAGTGCAGTGGCGTGATCTTGGCTCACTGCAAGCTCTGCCTCCCGGGTTCACGCCATTCTCCTGCCTCAGCCTCCCGTGTAGCTGGGACTACAGGCGCCTGCCACCGCACCCGGCTAATTTTTTGTATCTTTAGTAGAGACGGGGTTTCACCGTGTTAGCCAGGATGGCCTCGATCTCCTGACCTTGTGATCCTCCCGTCTCGGCCTCCCAAAGTGCTGGGATTACAGGCGTGAGCCACCACACCCGGCCGACAAGCACCTTCTGAAGACAACACAGTTGGGTGGAGTAAAGCAGGAATCAGGTGGGACCCAGCTGTCTAGTACAGGTGCTGCTGTCTACACTGCATGGAGCTGCCTGTGCCACTACCTGCCCTGCTGGGAACTTCGGGTGAGGTCTGCATATGTCTTCCTGAGTGAGATCCACAATTCCCAGCGCTGCCATGACTACACCTGTACCCCGGGCACTCCTCCCATTTATGCCATAGGTGTGCCCCTCGGGAGCACAGGAGTGGGGTGAAGGTCTGTGAGTTCCATTCCACACCAGAGCAGTGGGACAGAGGGTAGTGTGGGAGAACAATATGCTAGGGTGAACCCCCAAAACCCAGCATAGGTGATGATGGCTGGTGAGCATGCTGGGGAGGCCACTGTGGACTCTGGGCTGCTGGAGACACTATGAGGAATGGGGTGTCCCCCAGGTATCAGTGGGGAGGGAGGTGTGCATACCATGTATCCATACCACTGTGTGCTCCGCATGTGCACATGTAGTACCTTGTATAACCCTTAGAGTCCTCTTTCAAGGTAGGTATTCATTTCTCCTTTTTACAAAGAGGAGAGAGGCTGTGTGGGGTCCAGCGTGTCGCAGTTAGAAAGCAGCCATGCAGGGATTAGTTGGGTTGAGCCCAAAGCCTCAGGGCCCCCATTAGTCTCTGCCACGGTGGAGAAGCAACAGAGCAGTCCCTGTGGGCAGCAGCTGTGATTCCTCCTTAGGGGCCACCTGCTCTGCCTGAGTCCTCATTGTGGGGAGGACTCTCGTGCCTGCACTGTCTTTGGCAGCCTCACAGAAGCACTTGGATCTTTGGTCATCCACAAAGCCCGTACATGACCTCTATGTCCAAGACGAGCTGGTGAGGACAGGTTGTTATCACCATTGCTCCCATTTTCCGGTCAGGCAAGTGGAGTTCAGGGAGGGGCCCTGCCCAGGTGTGTCCCAATGGATGAGTGAGGAAGCTGGACTTGGGGCCCAGCTCCTGTGGACAGGCACCCCCAGCTAGATGTGCTGAGATCTGAGTGAGAGCAGGGGTCCCGAGGAGGGTGTGGTGAGCATGTTTTAGTCCTCAGGGTATTAATCAACATTATTTTAAACTAATGTAAACTTCATAGTGCAGAAGCACACATAATAAAACATGTATGTCCCCTCGACAATGCCAGTCCCTTCCCCAGAGGTAACCACCACTGTAAAATGGCCAAGGCTCCATCCAGAGCTTTTCTATGCACTCACAAACATCTACAAGCACTTCTAGACTAGATTTTTGTTTTGTTTTGTTTTAGAGGCAGGTCTCACTCTGTTGCCAGGGCTGGAATGCAGTGGCACAATCATAGCTCACGGCAGCCTTGAGCTTGTGGACTCCTGGGCTCGAGCAATCCTCCTACCTCAGCCTCCTGAGTAGCTGAGACTATAGGCACATGCCACTGCACCCATCTAACTTTTTTTAATTATTAATTTTTGTAGAGACGGTGGTCTCACTTTGTTGCCCAGACTGGTCTTGAACTCCTGGCTTCAAGCAATCCTTCCACCTCGGTCTCCCAAAGTGCTGGGACTGCAGGCATGAGTCAAAGCAACTGGACAGATTTTCATTTTTAAAGAAATGTTCAACACTATATATGTTGTGTTGTGACTTGCTTTTTTTTTTTTTTTTTTTTTTGGAGACGGAGTCTCACTCTGTTGCTGGAGCTGGAGTACAGTGGCACAATCTCAGCTCACTGCAACCTCTGCCTCCTGGGTTAAGCGATTCTCCTGCCTCAGCCTCCCAAGTAGCTGGGATTACAGGTGGTGTAGGTGCCCGCCACTACACCCAGCTAATTTTTTGTATTTTTACTAGAGATGGGGTTTCACCATGTTGGCCAGGCTGGTCTCGAACTCCTGACCTCGTGACCCACCCGCCTCAGCCTCCCAAAGTGCTGGGATTACAGATGTGAGCCATCGCGCCCGGCCAACTCACATTTTTATTTAATATTTCATGGGAATATTCCACATCAGTATATAAAGTTCATACCATATTCCTTTTCGGCGGCAGAGGCTATCCAGGAATAAAAGTCATGCAGTCTGATCACTCACAGAAGCCAGTGCTGGGCTATGGCCAGGTCCCATCCATCTGTGGGCTGAGGGAGGAGCCGCTGGCCCAGCTGCCTGTCAGACTGTCCCACATCTCAGGCAAGGCTGTGAGATCACCCCAGGCTTCCCTTAGAGTGATGCTGGCATTGGTGTCCTCCTGCCTGGCCCCACCCCCCGTTCCCCAGGCTGCAAGTACCCTTGTGCTGGCTTAAGTCTCTCCAGTCCAGCTCCACTGGCCCCTGCTGGGGTATCTGAGGCCTAACGTGCTACCCTTTCTGGGAGTGTGGGCATCCTAAGAGGAGGCAGTGTCTTTACACAAAGGAGCGAGGCCTGAATCAAGGCATAATGGCAGGAGAGGTGTGGAGACAGGCAGGGGGCAGAGGCCTGCTAAACTTCACATGGTAGTGCAGAGGCCCCACAGATTCTGCCTTCATGCTGGTCCAGCCTGCACCCCACCCTGTATGAAGATGTCTGCTGCCCACTGGGTCAGGCTTAAGCACTCTGGATCAGTACATTCAAAGCTCTCCAATCTGGCCTAGTCTCCTGGCAGGCATCCTGGTCTTGAGGCCCCGGTTATCCTCCACAGGGAAGGGCTTTGATGCAAGTGGCGCTCCAGCCCTGGCAGCTGTAGGTTCCAGGCTAACCCCTCATCTTTCTTTCCCTCTAGCTCCAAGATGCCATAGCTGAGCTCCCATACAACTTCTCTGATCCTCAACTGCTCTGCAGGCTCCTGCCTCTCTGTCATTGTCCTTGCTCCCCACTCCACTTGGAATCCCCTTCCCTTTCACCAACCTGTTGAAACTCTACCTGCACCCTATCCTCTCTGGAGAATGGTCCCAATAGCCACCACCACTCTCCCCTCAGGAGGCCTCCCTGACATCTGAGCTGTCTATGACAATCAGCACCCTCTGCCTGGCAGGTCCTGTGTCAACCCAGCTCCTGTCCACTCCACCAGACTTCAGGTCCTCACGACAGGGACTGTGTCTTACACCCACCCCCAAAGCCCAGGCAGGGCCTGGCACAGAGCAGGTTCCCAGTGGTTTCTCGCCCAGGTGGCTGCAGCGCCAGGCCCAACTCCTCCTTCACCAGCAGGAAGCACCTCCTTGGATCACAGGGAAGCCCTTATGCCACAGTTCAAGACCGTGCTGATCGCAGTGGGGAAGTACTGTGTGGCTGTTCACTGTGCATTCTCTCCTTGGCTCCCAAACATTGACGAAGTATCTACTATGTGACAAACATCATGCTGGTTAAATGATCACTCACTTCAAAGAGTTTGCAGTTTAGCCAAGAAGCAGATAACATCCTGGTAGAGGAAAACCGTGTGTGTGTGTGTGTGTGTGTGTGTGTGTGTGTGTGTGTGTGTGTGTGTGTGTGTTTTGAGGAGGGGACTCTGAGAGCACAGCAGGGAGAGTTGAAAAAGCCTTCTTGATGGAGGTGAAATTTAACCTGAGTTTTGCTGAATACAAGTTTTCCAGGAAGAAAAAGTTGGGGGAGGACATTCTAGGCAAGGAAACAACCTGTGCGAAGTCATAGAGACAACGTGGAACTGCATAGGGAGTCTCCTGCCACAGCACTGCCCACTCTGGCTGTGACAGTCTCCCCTGCCTGGCCCAAGTATGCTGCTCAGGAATACTTGCTGAGTTATGCTGAACTAAGGAGTTCCCTGCTGCTCTGCTGTTGCTGAGGGAAGGTTCCTGACACGGAGAATGGGATGAGACCTCCCAACACTCTGACTGCTCCAGAGACATTTTCCACTTCCAAATGTGCGCCCGGGACAGCCCTTCTCAGGGGTGCAGCAGGCCACATATCCTGGCCAGGGTGGCCCCAGCTTGGCTCCAGTTGGAGGCTCAGGCCATTAGAAAAGAGGGGCAGCAATTGAGGGGATGGGTGAAAGCAGCCAGGGCTCAATGTCTCAAGCCTTCTGTGCATGTTCAGTCCTTCCTCTCACTTGCTGGGTGGCAGCGTCTGCATCATTTTCCCTCTCTGAGCCCTAGTTTCTGAATTTGCAATAAAGTTATTTCTGATTAAAGATCCCTACAGACACGATTGGTACAACAACTTGGTACACTGAGAGACTTGTGCATCTTCTTAGCAGTCTACACCCCCTGCTTCCCTGGAAGACATTCTGCCCCTCCCCACATCATCTCCTCCTCAAGGCAGGGCTGGGCGTGCACAAGGCTAACCAGCCACACATCAGGCAGTATACCTCCTCTCTTCCCTTCCTTGTTCTCCTCCATGCTGCACAAAGTCTTTGACCTGGTTCTTCTCCCTCTGGGGAGGACCTTTCCAAGCACTCACATGCCCTCCTAGCACTTCTTCATGAGCCAGATGACCTCTGAGAATTCTGCCATCTCATGCTACTCAGAACTGACCAGTGAACAGAGCAGGGAGACCAGTTAATTGCTTCAGAGGCCAAGGTGGTTAGAGGCTCTGGCGAAGATCTCCGACTAGCTGGGTCCAGGCACACAGCTGAGAGCTGTCCCAGACCTGCCTGCTGTAGGCATTGCCCTCTGGCACCCACAGCCCAGGGGAAGAACAGGCACATGCACCTCTCCTGTCCTGGTTGCCAGAGGTGCTGGCAAGAAACCCATCTGGAAGTGGATGCTGCACACTGACAGGCAGCAGCATTCTGCCAGTGGCATGACCTGGCCCATATTTTGCCAGCAGTGAAGAAAAGTGAAAGCATCCCCCATCCTTACCCGCTCTAATTGCCTTCCTTCTGCCTGCAGGGAGGGAAATTGCCTCGTTCTGCCAGAACTTTGCCTCCAGGAGGCTTTCAGGATCTTCTTCCAGAAGAATGGCTTCCTTTGGCATCTGGCAGGGCGTGTGCAGTGCGCATCCTCAGCATCAGAGGCAGAGTCAGTGCCAGCCATGGCAGGGGGCGGGGAGGTGTAATAAGCGGAGACAGCTGCCGCCTCTGTTGTGGGGCCAGCAGTGAGGCACCGTTGCACAGATAATTGGGGCGATGTCCGGGTACACTGAGGAGATCCACTTCCAGATGGCACTGAGGGATCACTTAGAACAATTAGCCAGGGGAGATGACTCCACCTGCTATTTTTAGAGGGTACCACATCTGGAGGTGGTATCTTTTGGCTGGAAATGTCTGCACCAAAGGCAGAGGGATTTGCATAATCTTCCATGATCTACTCATCAAGATTTCTCCACCCATCAAGATGTTTTCAGCTTTTCAGATGACAAATCATTCTGGTGCTTTGTGATGGCGCCTGGCCCTACAGCAGCCTCCGGATTATCTTTTTAATCGGTGCTCAATGCCGCATTGGAAGGAGAGCCATGCAGACTTGCTTCCTGTGGCCCAGTTTTCCAGCTCTGTCCACAGGAGGTGGTGCTGAGTGGCTGGGAATCAAATCTCAGGCATGGCTGGGGTGCTTCTCTGGGCTCATGGGTCTGTTTGCTGGGAATGCAGCTGAAATGTTGTCCCAGGATCCCCAGGCAGTAGGCTTCAGACAATAAGACCAAGGGGATATGGATTTTGGAGTCAGAGAGATGTTAGCTCAGATGCCAGCCATTTGTTGTGGTCTTGGGTGAGCCACTTCACTCTGCTGTGCTTTCGTTCTCCAGCTTAAAAGGGGAGGAGACCTACCTTGGAGAAGAGGAACTAAACACGCTGCAGAGGATGGTATGTATTTTCACACAAGACCTCAGTAGACAAAGTTGTGCCTTTCTTTATTTCCCAGCATAGCGTTGCACTTGAATCTGGGTCCATTCATGGCTGGAAGCCCTTGGGCCACTTTGTAAGAGATCCAGCCTCTTTCTTTCTTTCTCAATCAATTCTTGGTCAACCTAGGTCAGTCTAGCACTCCTTCCCTCGCTCTTCATTTTTTGTCCCCTATGAGATGGAAGTTCCAGGCATTAGAGGGAGGAACCCCCTGCCTCTCCCTCCAGTTGCCTCTGCCCAGTACTGTGGTCAGCACGGATGTCCCTTACCTGGCCTTTGACCATTGGACCCTGGCCACACTGTGACTCCCTGTTGCCACATCTACACATTTCCACTTCTCTGCTCACCAAGTCCATATGGTTACTTGGTGTCCCTCTTGTCCTGTTGGAGGATGTCTCCAGATCTGCCTGCCCTTCTCTCAGTTACGTTCTCACCCAGTGGGGCCAGTAAATTCACAGACACTCCCCTACACTGTTTCAGGAGGTTCTTGATGTCTCTGCCAGACATTTCTTCCCTTTCTCACTCACTAGCCTGATAACCACCCCAAACCACACCTCTCTCCAGGAAGTGTTACCTGACCACCAGTTTACTGTAACCAATGGTCTTCCTCTGCAGCACAAGCAACGGGCCCAAGCTCCAACACTACATCCGAGTGCCTGGACCGTCTGATGCGTTTTCTCACGGCTCACGCTGGTGGATCTGGGTCCCCATTAAGAAGTCCTGAGAGCAGCCACAGTCCTCTCCTCCAGCCTGGCCAGGGCTCAGCCCCCAGCCCAGCATGCGCTATGCCATGCTGTGCTCCCCTGTGGCGGGGCAGGATTGTTTCTACGACCTTCCTACTCTCTGGTATTCTCTAAGCTTTATACAGTCAACACAGATCACTCTTTGCTCCTAAACATTAAAGAATGTCTGTCTGATTTCTCTTAAAGTTAAAGCAGTCTTGGATGAAGAGCTGTCCTCGAGCCCCCTTACCAAGACGGTAGGATTGAGGTATGATTTAAAGTGTGGGCTTTTAGCTCAAATTCTGACTCAGTTCCTTATGTTGACCTTGGATAGGTTTTATTTCCCTCTTTAACTTCAGTGTCCTCAACTCTAGGTGGGAATAACAACCACACTTCCCTCTCAGGAGTGTGGGGCCCTCGGCATAGCACCCTGCTTGGAGTAACTGCTCAGAGGAGGGCAAGCATTGCTGTCACTATTATTGTTGTCATCTTTGTCCCACTGACAGAGTGGAATTGGGTGGACTCATTCCCAGGAGCATGTGGCTTCTCACACTCACCCCAGTCAAGCCTCTGGGCACTCTTCATCAGCAGGGCTACCCCACGGCAGGGGAGGCACCATTGTGATGAGAGGTAGCCCCCAGTTTCAGGAAATGGAAGGATCTCAGGCTCCTGGGAGAAGTCAGATACCCCCACAACACCACCATGGTTCACCATTGGAGCCGCTATGGAGAGGTGGCTCCTTGCCACCCCACATTCCCTTCCATCTCCCATGTTTTCTTCCAACTGCCCAGTCCTCATCAGCTGCCAACTCCCTTTCACCTCCCCAAATCCCTCCTATCTCTTTTTTTTTTTTTTTTTTTTGAGTCTCACTCTGTCACTCAACTGGAGTGCAGTGGCACGATCTTGGCTCACTGCAAGCTCCGCCTCCCACATTCACACCATTCTCCTGCCTCAGTCTCCCGAGTAGCTGGGACTACAGGTGCCCGCCACCACGCCTGGCTAAACTTTTTGTATTTTTAGTAGAGACAGGGTTTCACTGTGTTAGCCAGGATGGTCTCGATCTCCTGACCTCATGATCCACCCGCCTCAGCCTCCAAAGTGCTGGGATTACAGGCGCGAGCCACCGTGCCCGACCATATACCTTCTATCACTTGCAAAGACAAACCCATTGTCTTAAAGTAGCCCATTTCATGTCCATCCAGAAATACATCTTTCCGGTCCAGCCTAGGAAACAAGGGAGAAGGCCACAAGAGAAGCCCTAAAAGGGCATTTTGGGTGTCCATGTAAGGACAGGGCTCAAGAGACCAAGGTGCCATGCAGAAACAGAAGCCTGGGGCTTCTGACATCAGTGCCAGCCCTGGTGCAGGTGTGAGTCCAGGAGTGCCTGCTCCCAGGCTGCCACAGCAGGAGCTTTCTGGGGGCAGATTTTCACATTAGTCAGAGACAGCTTCCTGGAGCCCCAGGACGAGTGGTCATTGGCCTCCAGGGTGGCAAAAGGCAGAGCTAGGCAGGAAGGGGGCAGTGGGAAGTATACCTCACCCAGGATGCTATCTATGGTGGGCACACAGATGAGCCACCTCTGGGAGCCCAGCACCTCCGAAGTCATGGCCTGGCCTAGAATAGGAGGAAAGAAGGGGCTGGATTCTTACCTAAGCCAGGTGGAGCTGTGAAACATGGGAATGAGAAACTCAAAAGTAGGCAACACAGAGCTAAGGTTCACTTAGTCAGGAGCTGGAATTTTCACACTAGCTCACATGATCTTATATTCACTCTGGGGGTGTGCAGGGACTTCTGAGCCTTGTAATCAGATAAAAAGTTTGAAGCTCAGAGACATCAGTGATTTGTACAATGTGTAGATGTATGATTTGGGGGAAGTGGCTTAACCTCAAAAAAGCAGCAGAAACCTCTGCAGACGCAAACGACTCTGTCTGACAGCTTTGAAGAGAGCAGTGGATCTCCCAACACGGAGGTTGAGATCTGAGAATGGACAGACTGCCTGCTCAAGTGGGTCCCTGACCCCTGAGTAGCCTAACGGGGAGACATCCCCTACTAGGGACAGACCAACACCCCACACCTCACACGGTGGAGTACACCCCTGAGAGGAAGCTTCCAAAGCAAGAATCAGACAGGTACACTCGCTGTTCCGCAATATTCTATCTTCTGCAGTCTCTGCTGCTGATACCCAGGCAAACAGGGTCTGGAGTGGACCTCAAGCAATCTCCAACAGACCTACAGCTGAGGGTCCTGACTGTTAGAAGGAAAACTAACAAACAGGAAGGACACCCACATCAAAACCCCATCAGTACCTCACCATCATTAAAGACCAGAGGCAGATAAAACCACAAAGATGGGGAAAAAGCAGGGCAGAAAAGCTGGAAATTCATAAAATAAGAGCGCATGTCCCTCTGCAAAGGAACGCAGCTCATCGCCAGCAACGGATCAAAGCTATGGATGGAGAATGACTTTGACGAGATGAGAGAAGAAGGCTTCAGTCCATCAAACTTCTCAGAGCTAAAGGAGGAATTATGTACCCAGCGCAAAGAAACTAAAAATCTTGAAAAAAAAGGTGGAAGAATTGATAACTAGAATAATTAATGCAGAGAAGGCCATAAGCGAACTGACAGAGATGAAAACCATGACACAAGAAATACGTGACAAATGCACAGTCTTCAGTAACCGACTCGATCAACTGGAAGAAAGAGTATCAGCGATTGAGGATCAAATGAATGAAATGAAGCGAGAAGAGAAATCTAAAGAAAAAAGAAGAAAAAGAAATGAACAAAGCCTGCAAGAAGTATGGGATTATGTAAAAAGACCAAATCTACGTCTGATTGGGGTGCCTGAAAGTGAGGGGGAAAATGGAACCAAGTTGGAAAACACTCTTCAGGTTATCATCCAGGAGAACTTCCCCAAACTGGTAGGGCAGGCCAACATTCAAATTCAGGAAATACAGAGAACGCCACAAAGATACTCCTCAAGAAGAGCAACTCCAAGACACATAATTGCCAGATTCACCAAAGTTGAAATGAAGGAAAAAATCTTAAGGGCAGCCAGAGAGAAAGGTCGGGTTACCCACAAAGGGAAGCCCATCAGACTGACAGCAGACCTCTCGGCAGAAACTCTACAAGCCAGGAGAGAGTGGGGGCCAATATTCAACATTCTTAAAGAAAAGAATTTTAAACCCGGAATTTCATATCCAGCCAAACTAAGCTTCATAAGTGAAGGAGAAATAAAATCTTTTACAGATAAGCAAATGCTTAGAGATTTTGTCACCACCAGGCCTGCCTTACAAGAGACCCTGAAGGAAGCACTAAACATGGAAAGGAACAACCGGTACCAGCCATTGCAAAAACATGCCAAAATGTAAAGACCATCAAGGCTAGGAAGAAACTGCATCAACTAACGAGGAAAATAACCAGTTAATATCATAATGGCAGGATCAAGTTCACACATAACAATATTAACCTTAAATGTAAATGGACTAAATGCTCCAATTAAAAGACACAGACTGGCAAACTGGATAAACAGTCAAGACCCATCAGTTTGCTGTATTCAGGGGACCCGTGTCACATGCAGAGACATACATAGCTCAAAATAAAGGGATGGAGGAAGATCTACCAAGCAAATGGAGAACAAAAAAAAGCAGGGGTTGCAATCCTAGTCTCTGATAAAACAGACTTTAAACCATCAAAGATCAAAAGAGACAAAAAAGGACATTGCAAATGGTAAAGGGATCAAATCAACAGGAAGAGCTAACTATCCTAAATATATATGCACCCAATACAGGAGCACCCAGATTCATAAAGCAAGTCCTTAGAGACTTACAAAGAGACTTAGACTCCCATACAATAATAATGGGAGACTTCAACACCCCACTGTCAACATTAGACAGATCAACGAGACAGAAAGTTAACAAGGATATCCAGGAATTGAACACATCTCTGCAGCAAGCAGACCTGACAGACATCTACAGAACTCTCCACCCCAAATCAACAGAATATATATTCTTCTCAGGACCACATCATACTTATTCCAAATTTGACCACATAATTGGAAGTAAAGCACTCCTCAGCAAATGTGAAAGAACAGAAATTATAACAAACTGTCTCTCAGACCACAGTGCAATCAAACTAGAACTCAGGACTAAGAAACTCAATCAAAACCGCTCAACTACATGGAAACTGAGTAACCTGCTCCTGAATGACTACTGGGTAAATTACAAAATCAAGGCAGAAATAAAGATGTTCTTTGAAACCAATGAGAACAAAGATACAACATACCAGAATCTCTGGGACACATTTAAAGCAGTGTGTAGAGGGAAATTTATAGCACTAAATGCCCACAAGAGAAAGCAGGAAAGATCTAAAATGGACACTCTAACATCACAATTAAAAGAACTAGAGAAGCAAGAGCAAACACATTCAAAAGCTAGCAGAAGGCAAGAAATAACTAAGATCAGAGCAGAACTGAAGGAGATAGTGACACAAAAACCCCTCCAAAAAATCAATGAATCCAGGAGTTGGTTTTTGGAAAAGATCAACAAAATTAATAGACCTCTAGCAACACTAATAAAGAAGAAAAGAGAGAAGAATCAAATTGATGCAATAAAAAATGATAAAGGGGATATCACCACCAACCCCACAGAAATACAAACTACCATCAGAGAATACTATAAACACCTCTACACAAATCAACTAGAAAATCTAGAAGAAATGGATAATTTCCTGGACACTTACACTCTCCCAAGACTAAACCAGGAAGAAGTTGAATCTCTGAATAGACCAATAGCAGGCTCTGAAATTGAGGCAATAATTAGTAGCCTACCAACCAAAAAAAGTCCAGGACCAGATGGATTCACAGCTGAATTCTACCAGAGGTACAAGGAGGAGCTGGTACCATTCCTTCTGAAACTATTCCAATCAATAGAAAAAGAGGGAATCCTCCCTAACTCATTTTATGAGGCCAACATCATCTTGATTCCAAAGCCTGGCAGAGACACAACAAAAAAAGAGAATTTTAGACCAATCTCCCTGATGAACATCGATGTAAAAATCCTCAATAAAATACTGGCAAACCGGATCCAGCAGCACATCAAAAAGCTTATCCACCATGATCAAGTGGGCTTCATCCCTGGGATGCAAGGCTGGTTCAACGTACGCAAATCAATAAATGTAATCCAGCATATAAACAGAACCAAAGACAAAAACCACATGATTATCTCAATAGATGCAGGAAAGGCCTTTGACAAAATTCAACAGCCCTTCATGCTAAAAACGCTCAATAAATTCGGAATTGATGGAACATATCTCAAAATAGTAAGAGCTATTTATGACAAACCCACAGCCAATATCATACTGAATGGGCAAAAACTGGAAGCATTCCCTTTGAAAACTGGCACAAGACAGGGGTGCCCTCTCTCACCACTCCTATTCAACATAGTGTTGGAAGTTCTGGCTAGAGCAATCAGGCAAGAGAAAGAAATCAAGGGTATTCAGTTAGGACAAGAAGAAGTCAAATTGTCCCTGTTTGCAGATGACATGATTGTATATTTAGAAAACCCCATCGTCTCAGCCCAAAATCTCCTTAAGCAGATAAGAAACTTCAGCAAAGTCTCAGGATACAAAATTAATGTGCAAAAACCACAAGCATTCTTATACACCAGTAACAGACAAACAGAAAGCCAAATCATGAATGAACTTCCATTCACAATTGCTTCAAAGAGAATAAAATACCTAGGAATCCAACTTACAAGGGATGTAAAGGACCTCTTCAAGGAGAACTACAAACCACTGCTCAGTGAAATCAAAGAGGACACAAACAAATGGAAGACCATACCGTGCTCATGGATAGGAAGAATCAATATCATGAAAATGGCCATACTGCCCAAGGTAATTTATAGTTTCAATGCCATCCCCATCAAGCTACCAATGAGTTTCTTCACAGGATTGGAAAAAACTGCTTTAAAGTTCATACGGAACCAAAAAAGAGCCCGCGTTACCAAGACAATCCTAAGTCAACAGAATAAAGCTGGAGGCATCACGCTACCTGACTTCAAACTATACTACAAGGCTACAGTAACCAAAACAGCATGATACTGGTACCAAAACAGAGATATAGACCAATGGAATAGAACAGAGTCCTCAGAAATAATACCACACATCTACAGCCATCTGATCTTTGACAAACCTGAGAAAAACAAGAAACGGGGGAAGGATTCCCTATTTAATAAATAGTGCTGGGAAAATTGGCTAGCCATAAGTAGAAAGCTGAAACTGGATCCTTTCCTTACTCCTTATACGAAAATTAATTCAAGGTGAATTAGAGACTTAAATGTTAGACCTAATACCATAAAAAACCCTAGAAGAAACCCTAGGTAACACCATTCAGGACATAGGCATGGGCAAGGACTTCATGTCTAAAACACCAAAAGCAATGGCAACAAAAGCCAAAATTGACAAATGGGATCTAATTAAACTAAAGAGCTTCTGTACAGCAAAAGAAACTACCATCAGAGGGAACAGGCAACCTACAGAATGGGAGAAAAATTTTGCAATCTACTCATCTGACAAAGGGCTAATATCCAGAACCTACAAAGAACTCAAACAAATTTTCAAGAAAAAAACAAACAACCCCATCAAAAAGTGGGCAAAGGATATAAACAGACATTTCTCAAAAGAAGACATTCATACAGCCAACAGACACATGAAAAAATGCTCATCATCACTAGCCATCAGAGAAATGCAAATCAAAACCACAATGAGATACCATCTCACACTAGTTAGAATGGCAATCATTCAAAAGTCAGGAAACAACAGGTGCTGGAGAGGATGTGGAGAAATAGGGACACTTTTACACTGTTGGTAGGATTGTAAACTAGTTCAATTTCATTCATTATGGAAAACAGTATGGTGATTCCTCAAGGATCTAGAACTAGAAGTACCATATGACCCAGCCATCCCATTACTGGGGATATACCCAAAGGATTACAAATCATGCTGCTATAAAGACACATGCACACGTATGTTTATTGCGGCACTATTCACAATAGCAAAGACTTGGAATCAACCCAAATGTCCATCTGTGACAGACTGGATTAAGAAAATGTGGCACATATACACCATGGAATACTATGCAGCCATAAAAAAGGATGCGTTTGTGTCCTTTGTAGGGACATGGATGCAGCTGGAAACCATCATTCTCAGCAAACTATCGCAAGAACAGAAAACCAAACACCGCATGTTCTCACTCATAGGTGGGAACCGAACAATGAGATCACTTGGACTTGGGAAGGGGAACATCACACACCGGGGCCTATCATGGGGAGCGGGGAGGGGGGAGGGATTGCATTGGGAGTTATATCTGATGTAAATGATGAGTTGATAGGTGCTGATGAGTTGATGGGTGCAGCACACCAACATGGCACAAGTATACATATGTAACAAACCTGCACGTTATGCACATGTACCCTAGAACTTAAAGTATAATAATAAAAAAAGAGAATACTTTAAGATAAGTATATAATACAAGGAGTAATGAAATTCATATGTACTTAAAAGTAATGTGTCTTTGATGTAGTTTCACCAAAATGTATGTGGTTAATTCCTATTTTTCTTTTTTATGATTTGTTATGCTTCTAACATCCAAGTTTTGGTGTCTTTTAACAATTCTGGGAAAACGTTAGCCATTATTTATTTGAATACTGCCTCTTTCCCATTCCTTCTATAAACATCTCCTTCTGGAATTCCAAGGACCTCTACACACTATGCTTCATGTCATAACCTTACTTTCTTCTTGTTCTTATCTTTATCTCTCTGACCTGCATACTGGATAATTTCTTAAGAATTATCAGTTTATTAATTTTCTCTTCAGCCGTGTCTAATCTGTTGTAAATTCATTTGCTGAATTTTTTAATTGTTATATACATTTTCCTAGTACTTCTAGTATTTTTAACAAATCTGCATTTTTAAAAAGTGTCCTATACTGCGTTCATATTTTTAAACATTTATTTCTTAGAACACATAGTTATTTTGCATGTCTGATTATTTTAATACCTGAAGTTTTGGTAGGTCTGATTCTACAGTCTATTGTTTCTGTTGGTTCTCACTCACAGTCCTTTATTTTGTGGTGTGATTTTATGATTCTTGACTGGAAATGAAATCCTCATTGGAACTTTACATCTGTGGGTAATCTTTGAGGCCTGAGCTGAATGTGCCATTTTGCAAAGATAATTTGTTTTTGTTTCTGCCAGTCACTTGTGGGAAGCACTAACTTAGGATTCTGTTGAATTAAATTTTCTGCTTAAGAATTTCTGACAACATATGAATTTGGATCACGTATCCATGTGAGAATCAACTTTTGGTTAAGTATTCTCAGGATAATTAATTTTTTTCTACATGAGGCCAAGTTGTCCCTGCTCTCTTCTATACAACAGACTTATTTCTTAGTTATTTTTGTATTGAAAGTGTAGCTATTGATGCCCCAGCATTATGCAGAGGTCTTTTATTAGACAACCCACTTGGGCAGGCCCCAGAGCCCTGGTATTTACCTGTCTTCTCCCATTCTAGCTCAGCATCAATATGCAGGCTTAAAGTCACTAGGGGACGGCAGATCCTGGAACAAAATCGGCACTGTGCTCCATCACCCTGTGTTTACACTCTCAACACAGTTTCAGTCTCTGTGACCCTATACTTTCTTGTCAACTCAGTCGTGTATTACAATTTTTAAAATATTTTGCTGATATATCATTGTTTTCATCTGGAAAGTTGTTCAGGGTATTTAAGGCCCCATTGCTCCAGAGATGGAAGTCCCTGCACAGAGATTTTGGACAAAAATATAAAGTATTTCCTGCTTCAAAGCTAGATGCAAGCAAATTTAGACTGATGGTAAGTATTTTTCTAAGATACCACTTTCCCTTTTCTATCCTCCTTCCAGTACTTTTCCCCATCCTTAAATGTATTTGTTTCTCACTGTTGCTCTTCCCTTTCCCTCACTAGAAAAAATAAATTAATTAATTCATGCTAAAGTGTTAATGACCAAAACCAAGTTACCCCTATTCCTTAGTATGCTGTGTATCAGGAAACTTTAAAATTTTTTCTTTTCCTTCAAGATTTATATTTTGAAAGGATCCTGGAGTTAATAGTTTGATTGAATGAAGTGACTCTCTGATTTTAAATTCTAGGATGCCCTTTCAGCCAGGAAAGAGCTTTCTCCAAATTGTCCCAGGACCAGACTACTTAAGTGCCATTCCTTTGGTCCCTAGAGCCCACAATGTGTAACAATGGTCAAGGAGTTCATTAGCCTGGTTGTTAACTGCCCAGCCACACCCTCAGAGTTCCAAAAGCATCTCAGTCCCTCACCTGGCAGACCCACCAGGAGCTGCGCACATTAGCACACTAGATCTGGCCAAACCTGCCAGCGGGGTAGACACTGAGCTCACACCAGATGGCTCTTTAGAAGCCTACACAACTTATTCTTCTCCGCTGGCTCTTACTAGTACTTCCCATCCTCCCTCCTGCTTCAGGGGAAATAGGGTCATTGATGGATGCAGAAAGAAAAACGGATGCTAGTGTTCTCAGGACAAAAAGCTTAACCTCAGCCTCTGATAAATACTTAAGGCACATTTCTGTGTGAAATCCTGGGAGAGCACATAAGGCCCTCACATAGGCTCTGACCCAGAGAGAATCGGTGCCCCCAGATACCTCCTGCCCACCCTTATAGAGCATTGCCCTCTCTTTCATCCTGGTCACCTACCTATACCAGGCATACTCAGGGGCCTGGACAGCTGCCTTATCTGCTCCTTCCCCTTTGGGGGGTGGTTCAGGGATGTAATCCGGGCAGACTCTCAGTGGCAGCTTGAGAGACCTCAGGTAACACGTGCATAAAAGCTCTCTGAGACCCACTCTCTAGTTTAGGGTCCATTTCTCCCTGTTAGTGGGGTTAGGGGATACCAGGGGCTGGAAGGAATAGACAGAGATAGTGGGAAGATGAGGAACAAACCCAGGCCTTTCCTGGGTTTGGCCTGTCAGATAACCCTGACCCACTCACAAACATGAATGGATGGTGTTCTAGTTACATAGTGCTGCAATAACAACCTACCCAAAACGTGGTGGCTTAAAACAACAATTGTCATTAATTTCATTTATGAATATGCAAAATAAACAGAGCTTGGTGGGGGTAGCTCATCTTTGCTCATCAGCTAAGGCAACTCATTTGGGGTTGGAAGATCCACTTCCAAGATAATTTACATGGCTGGAAAGTTGGTGTCAGCTGCCAGCTGGGAATTCATCTCAGGCTGTTGGCTGGGGGCTTCTTCACAGCATGATGGTTGGGTTCCAAGAGTGAACGTTCCAAGATGTCAAGGCAGAGGCAGCAAGATTTCTCATGACTTAGGCTTGGAAGCCCAAGATACCATTTCTGCTGCATTCTAAGTCACTAATGCCAGTTCATATTCAAGGGACAAAGGACCAGATATCTCTCAATTGGAACACTTAGAAAGATGTGGCCATCTTTAGTTTACTACGTATAGGTCTAGGTGAATAGAAATGTTCCTGTTTCATTCAGTGTGTGTGTGTGTGTGTGTGTGTGTGTGTGTGTATGTACTTGGGGTGGATAGTCTTTTATTCATTCATTCAACAAGCAGTTTTGAGAATCTCCTCCGGGACATCTGAGACAAAGTCCCACTCTCAGGAAGCTCCCAATCATGTAGGGGGAAGCAGACACAGATGGGTAAGTGTGTATATTTATTCATCTATTTAATATGCATTGTTTGAGCACCTACTGAGTGCTATGCTGGGTACTGCGGTAGAGGGTGGCCATGCTGGACAGGTCCTGTCTTCAGGGAGCTCAGAGTTTGTCAGAGAAGACAAACACTAAACCTGTTATTACAAAAGAATGTAATGAGGGCTGAGGGAGGAACTGCATGGGGCTGGGAGGTCTCTAGCAGGCAGGCGTGACAGTCTCTGGAAAAGAGGTGTTTAAGTATAAACTTGCGCACGATGTTTGTGCAGATGAAGGGAAGGAAGCAAGTACACTACCAGTAGAGGCAGCAGCCCATCTCTCTCCAAGATTCAGAGGCAAGGAAGAGTGAGAAGCATTTGAGGGCTTCATAGACAATTAGTGTAGTATGTACTTCGATGTGGATATCCATGTGTATGCATGCTGGAAGTATGTGTGGGTCTGTGTATGTGCATGTGAGTGCACATATGTATTTCTGCATGTGTGTTTTTGTGTGTCGTTAGAGCAACACCAAGAGCTTCCTCTCTGCACCTGGCTTTACCTGATGGAGTGTCCCTACTCTGCAATCTAGAGGTCTGGGAAACAGCACACTCCATCACTGCTGCCACACATCCTATGTGCACCCATGACCCATCCCATTCCACACTTTAGCTTGCACACAGGAATATGTTGACGTGGCCTGTGATTGGCATACAGCACTGAGCACTCAGAAGAGGCGGCAGCTCCAGTTCCAGGCTTAAGGCAACCTGCCTACCTCCTCCTCAGCCTATCTTGGGTCTGCCAATGACCCAAGCACAGGGTGATATAGGAGCAACGGCACTGGAAGGGATCCTGCCACTTGACCAGTCCCTACGCACCAATGGGCCTGAGTTCTCCGTTGTGAGAAAGGGATCTACGGTGTGAGGAAGAGATTCCCTCCTCATGTGAGTCAGGCAATTCCATCTCAAAAACATGCATAAAAGCTCTCTGAGACCCGCTCTCTAGTTTGGCATCGATTTCTCTCTATTAGTGGGTTTTGAGGATGCCACAGCTGGAAGGAGTAGGCACAGGGAGCGGGGAGGTGAGGAACAAAGTCAGGTCTTTCCCGGGCTCAGCCTGTTAGATTATCCTGGCCTTAGATTATCCTGGCCCTGAGAGAAAGCTGTCCCAGCCCCACAGCCCCACCTTGCCTGCTGTTTGCTCCTCAGCTGCACACCAGAGAGAAAAAACAATTAAATTTTTTAAATTAAAATAAATTTATTGAGGTATAATTTAACTAAAATAAAATGCAGATATGTATAGTTGGATGAGTTTTGGCAAATTTAAACATCCATGTAATCACCATGTCAGTGGCGATATAGAACATTTCAAGCTCCCTGGAAAGTTTCTCCCATGCTCCTTTGCAATCAATGACCCCTTTGCCATTACTACAGATTCATTTTCCTGTTTTAGAACTTGATGTAAATGTAGTCATTTAGAATCCACTTTTCTGTGTCCAGATTCTTTTGCTCAGCATAATGTTTCTGAGTTATATCTGCATTGTTGCATGGTGTCAGTGGTTTCTTCCTTTTCTTTGCTCAGTAATATTCCATAGTATGAATGGACCATGTTTATCCATTCACTTGTTGATAGACATTCACTTGTTTCCTCTTTTTCCTTTCGAGGTGACTTTTCAGAAGTTCCACATAACATTTCTTTTCAAATCTTAAAGGCCAAAAACAGTCACATGGCCACAACTAGCTACAAGGAAGCTGGGAAATGCAGCTCTAGTTGAATAGCAGTTGGGATTTTTTCCTAGGAGGAAGGTGAGGGTGGATACTGGGGAAAACTAGTGGTCTCATTTGGCAGAAACTAAGGTCCAGGGAAGCACTGATGTCACCAAAGTCATCCCGGTCCTCAATCTGGGTCAAGGCTCCAGATTTAGAACCTTTTCAATCTGTCAGCAGCAGACTACCTCACATTCAGGGGCAGTCATCCACGGGTCAGCACCCAGGGTCTAGGGCACTAGGAGAGAACACCATGAAGAAGCTGAATGACATCAGGAAGGAAGGGTAACACTGATGCCTTGGGCATTTGACTGAGCACTCGCTATGCACTAGGCACTGGGCTGGTCCCTTCACCCAACATGCCAGCTGATCCACGCAGCTGTTAGTCCCATTTCTCAGATGAGGAAATTGACATTTGGAGAGGTGAACTAACTTGTCTGAGATCATGCAGCTGGCATACAGTGTCTATAGGGCTCTAGACCTTCAGTTCTACAGAAGGCAAGATCTGATCACAGAAAGAAATATAGGGTTTTTCAACATGCTTTCTAACAGGTAGAAGGAGCTTCTATCTTCATAAATAAATAGTCTTTTCAGGGTCCCCGCTGGCAGCCTCAGGGGCCTGCCACAGACCCCTACTCTTCTAATTCACTCGGGATTTTTACTCATAATTCTACTTTCCTCCATTTCATGCCTATAACGTATTAACATAAACAACAGTGCTGACAGCAGCTCAGCTCTCACTGGCTCATGCTGGAATCTGACTGATGATTTTCATCAGGAAAAAAGACTAAACAGGTTAAGATGATTAAATTTTCTTAAACCTACAGCTAAGCCTAATCAAAGCCATTTGTGCAGAGATGTGTGTGTGTGTGTTTTCCTTTGCTGGAAAGTTGACTGGCAGTTTCAAATGGATGGGTCTGACTTCTGGGAGAACAGAATTAAAGCATTTTCTGCAACTTCCAGACATTAGCAGAGGCCATTTCCACTTCCCTGTCTGGGCTGGACCTGTCATTTTCCCTGAGAAACATCTGATGATGAAAATGAGTGTCTACATTTCATCCTCTCCCTGATTTCCTCCCCAAAGTTGAGTCCTTTTATGATTGCAGCTTTTTGTGTTGAATGAGCAAGAAAGTGTCACTGTTTCCTAATTTCCAGACATTTAGGGGGTCAGGAGCCTTTCATACAGGCTGATCACATGATCTTGGCCAACCCCTTTGCCCTCTCTGGGCCTTGGCTGCCCCATCTGCAAAAGGAGGCTGGTCCTAAGGATCTCCAAATCAGCGGAGTAGAGCACAGCAAATGGGGTGTGACAGGAACCAGTCTCCTCCAAGTGTGTGCTGTTCTTTGTCACACAGAGCTCACAGGCATCCTTGCTGATTATGTTATATAACCTACCTGTATGCTCAAAGGGGCACCCACAGGGCACAGCTTTTCCCTCTCTGACATCCTCAAAAATCCTCTCAAACCTGTCTTCACCTTCGCAAGGTTTCAGTGGACCCCAAAGCCAGGAATTAAACGCCATTTTCAAGTATTAAGAAGGCCAGTCTCATCCTGTATTAGTCCATTTTCACACTGCTATAAAGATACTACCTGGGACTGAGTAATTTATAAAGGAAAGAGGTTGAATTGACTCACAGTTCCACATGGCTGGGGAGGCCTCAGGAAACTTACAATCCTGATGGAAGGGGAAGAGGAAGCAGGTAGCTTCTTCACAAGGCAGCAGGAGAGAGACAGAGTGAGCAAAGGGGAAGTGCCACACTTTTAAACCATCAGATCTCCTGAGAACTCACTCACTATCATGAGAACAGCATGGGGGAAACCACCCCCATAATCCAATCACCTCCCACCAGGTACCTCCCTCAACATCCAAATCGAGAGGAGATTTGGATAGCGACACAGACCAAACCGTATCACATTCCATTTAAAACTTCAATCTCTCTCCCAATTCAATATTCCTTTCCCTCTCCCAACGTTCACCTGTGACACCTCACGCAGGAACCTGGAAGTGGGGTAGGAGGCATGGTCACTTTCATTTTTCCTCTCCCCAGTTCCAGGCATTTCATAGCTGGGTAGGGGCTTGGGGGGTATATTTGGGGGGTAGGAAGGAGACTAGAGAAAGGAAAAGCAAAGCCCTATTTGTTGTACTCTCTAGGACATCCGTGGCTTGCTGTTTGCCCTCTACAACTTCAGGCATCCAAACACTGACCACCACACCCACCCACTGGGTATGTATCTGTAGACTCCTACAGGGACCTGCTCACCACACTGTACAGTTCTCTGGCTGACTCCTGCAACCTTTCCTCAGCACTACCACCACAAGTGGCCCTCCTGATGGCTTCTTGCTGCTCAGGTTCCCTCTCCCCAGCAGGCAGGTCCTGTCATGACAGCTTGAGCCCCAGGACTTCCTACGGTGTCCACATGACCCACAGGAAACTCTCATCTGAGGCTGTTCCACTGCCACTGCCCTTGTCCCTCTCCCTGCTGCCACAGGCCACTCCTGCAAGCCCGATGAGTCCCCAGAAAGAAGCAGGCAGCAGTCTCCATGTTCACAGCCACACCCAAACTCCAGGTGATGTGCGCCATGATCACTCTCACCATACTTCCCTTTGAGTAGCAAGACGGCCCATGGGTTTCTGATGCTCAGCAAATATCCTTCCCTAGGAAGGCCCACTCCCAAATTCAAAAAGTACTTTTGAAGTCCTCTTAACATGTTTGGGTGGAGCACCACCCTCCATGGGGTAGAGGAGATGGAAGGGCACAAAGACTCTTTAATTCCTTCCAAATATCTACTTACTTTTATGTAGGCTGGAGGTGGGGGATGGAGATTGGTAGCCACTGGACCACTTCTGTTACCTTTTAGTAATCTGTAGGGATGTGGCTGGCATCTTACTTGCAATGTATTTCTAGCTTTGAGGCCTCAATCAACCTCCAGAAACATTAATACTGTGTTGCATAACTTTTAGGGTTTCTCCCAGTACTTTCCCTCAGAAAAAGAAGATAAAACTAAACATGAAGCAAGCAGAAGAAAGGAAATAAAGACTTAAGTAACAATAAATGAAATAAAGAATATAAAAACTATAGAGACAATCAACAAAACCAAATGCCATTCTTTGAAAAGATCGATAAAACTGACAAACTTTTAGCCCAACTAACAAATACATAAAGGAGACAGAAGACTCAAAAACTAAAATCAGAAACAAAAAGGATTATAAGGGAATACTATGAACAACCATATGCTACAAATTAGATAATTAGGTGAAATGGACAAATTCCTAGAAAAACATAAACAAACTACCAAAACCAACTCAAGAAGAAATGGAAAATTTAAATAGACCTATAACAAGAAAAGAGAATTCATAATTTTAAAACTTCCCACAAGGAAATGCCCAGGTCCAGATGGCTTTGCTTGTGAATTCTACCAAACATTTAAATAATCATACCAATACTTCACAAACTCTTCTAAAAATAGAAGGGGGAGGAATTCCCAACTCATTCTCTGAGGCCAAAAGTACCCTGATACCAGTACCAGACAAAAACATCACAGAAAAGAAAACTACAGATCAGTATCTCTTATGAATATAAATGCAAAAATTCCCAACAAAATACTAGCAAACTAAATCCAGCAACATATAAAAAGGATTATATATCATAATCAAGTGGGATTTATCCCAGGAAGGCCAGATTGGTTAACATCTGAAAAATCAATTCATGTAATACGCTCTATTAATAGAGTAAAGAACACAAACCACGTGATCATCTCTATAGACACAGAAAAGGCATTTGGCAAAGTCCAAAAGGGAGGAGAGGGAAAGGCACTCCAGACAGGGAAACAACCTAAACAAAGGCACAAGGGAAAAAGAGTTTTATTTCGAGGATGTACAGGGAATAAAGAAGTATTTTCAGAAAGGAGATGGGCGTCAATCTATAGAGAACCTTGAATACACCAGTCTAAGGGATCAAGAGGGAGCCATGAGAGTGTTGAGCAGAGCTTTGACATAATTAAAGTGACGCTTTAGGAAGCTAAACTGGACCAAACTATTCAGTGATCCATTTATACACATATCTGAATATCTGGACTATTCAGAGGTCAAAGTCCTTAGAGTCAGTGTCAAACCAGGGGAGATGTCTCCAGGGCAGTGATCTCAGAGCCTTCCAGTGTGCCCTGTCCACACTCCTCACTATGCCCCTTCACTCTCTTACCTTCTCTGCACCTCACCCACCAAAAGAAGCCAAAGCAGTGTGCCAGCATCTCCGAGCAGGTGAGACAAGAACATTTCAGACCAGGACTGAATGTGAGCATGGGGCCTTTTTTCCAGGCCTAATGGAGCCAGGAGACAGGATCACAGGGGAGGGCGGCCCTCCAAGCTACTTCTACGGGAGATGGTTGGCTTTGGAGTCCTCTAGGTTAATGACCCTAAAGATAAAGCTGTGCCCTGACCATCTCATGACCTGTTGGCCCTGCGTCTGCTGGATCAACTGACATCTCCAGGCTTCGGCACTCTCAGAGCAGTGAGGCCCTACGTCTCCTCCTCAGTGCTCACACCACCTCTCATTTACCCTAACTATGCTCACCTCCAGTTCTAAGGACTCCTCATTCCACATAATGGACTAGGGGGAAGAATCAGTGCTCTGCGCTCTGCAGGCCCTCCTTCTGCTCTTCCTTCCCTTTCCAGAGACAGGCTGCCTCAGGTTTTAGCAGGCCCCATAGAGCCAGGCTTTCCTCCTTTTCTCTGGATCTGTAGGCCCACTGTACTGATAGGGAAACTGAGGTTCAGAAATCAGGAGTCACACTGAGGCCTGTCCGACCCCAACATCTGTGCCCTTTTCATTCTGCTATGCTGCCTCTTGAATAGGTATGGATTCGGCCTCCTGCAAGCATGAAGCCAAGCCCCTAAGCAGAATGCATTCCCAACCCAACCTACGGGGTCCAGAATGGCACAGAGCTCCCAGTGCAGCAACCTCCAGCCTTAGAGCTGTGGGGATGAACAGGTGGGAGATGAGGCCGGATAAAGATGCAGAAAAGAAGGAGTTGAGCAGGAATATGGTACTGTGCCAGGGTTATGGCCATGAGGACATAACTGAATGGTACTCAGTGGTCTATGTGGGGTTCCCGCTCATCTCTGGGGATGCTCATGTGGAGATGTGTGCAGCATTCATCAGCTATCAACCAGTGTCATAATAACTGCCAGTGAGCACACCTGCCCAGACTCTATGAGGCCCCTCTGAGAATAAGCACAATCAAGAGTGATTTAGGGATTACACTTTGAGCCAAAAGTTGTACGTTCAAATCCTGGCTCCACTGCTAACTAGCCATAGGACCAAAGGGAAGTCATCTTGCCTCTCTGGGGTTGTTTCCTCCTCCCTGTAAAATGGAGATGAGAGGCCAGTTCAATCAAGGCAGGCATAGTCTAATGGTTAGGCACATATACTTTGAGGACATAGGACATAGACTCATAATCCCAGTGCAGCCATTTGCAAACTAGGGATCCTGGACAAATTACCCCTCTGTATTTCAGTTTGCTCACCTGTAATATGGAGACAGTAATACTATATAACTGAGAATGAGGGAGAGATTTTTTTTGAGATGGAGTCTCACTCTGTTGCCCAGGCTGGAGTGCAGTAGTGTGATCTTGGCACACTGCAACCTCTACCTCCTGGGTTCAAGCAATTCTCCTGCCTCAGCCGCCTGAGCAGCTGGGACTACAGGTGCACACCACCACGTCTGGCTAATGTTAGTATTTTTAAGTAGAGATGGGGTTTTACCATGTTGGCCAGGCTGCTGTCGAACTCCTGACCTCAAGTGATTTGCCTGCCTTGGCCTCCCAAAGTGCTGGGATCACAGGCGAGAGCCCCTGCGCCCAGTCAGAGGGATAGATATTTATGTAGAGATTATAGATAGATATATCTTTAAGGACTAAATGAAATAATATCTGTAAAGAACCAAGAACACCAAGAGCAGTGCCTGACACATTTCCAGCTATTCAGCATCAGCTAGTGCATCTATTCAGGCCTCAGCCTGTGGCTCTCAGCCTAGAGGAGGACTCTGGCCCCCAGGACTGAGTTACTCACTCCAGGAGCTTTTGTGCCAGCCATGTCACCCCATACGGAAGGTCTTCCACAGCTGCCAGACCTCTGTCATCCATCCCACTGGCCCCACCACTCACCCTGCTCAGATTTCCAATTATTTGTCCTGTTTTGATCTCAAGTGGGATATTAGGAGTGAGTCTGGCTTTATTAATGGCGGCGTCTTTAGTGTTATCGACTTTCTCACTCACTCCTCGCTCTCACTCCAAGCTCTGTTTCCTTTAATTAAGCCCCGAGCTAAGTGCTGAGCAGGTGATGTGAGTCTGGAACAGCCTTTGTTCTGGGATTTGGACACTTTCTCATGAGCTTGGGATTGGAGAGACAGCGCACTACTGCCTTTGAAGTCTGACATCCATCCCCACAATCAGAAAAGTGGGACGGTGTGGAGCGTCAGGCCAGAGAGGCAGAAACTATGCTCTGTCCCCACTCAGTCTCCCTACCTGTAAAGTTGGGGGTGAGATGCATGAGAGTGTCTGCCATCCCTCTCAGCCCCATGACACTCGGCGTCTACTGAGGATTGGAAGGTCAGCCCAGCAGACTATGCCAGAAGCTCCATTCTGTAGACTCACTGATGAGGTGACAAAAGCCACAGACACCCAAAAGGCAGCGAGCCATAGAGAAAATAGTCCAAACTTTGGCATTTCTTAGCCTCAGTTTGAATCCTGATCCTGCTGTTCTTGCCTCGGTAAGTTATAAGCATATTGAGCTCAACTGCCTCCTCTATAAAATGGGGTGATGATATCTACCTCCCTGAGGATGACATATGGGAGTCATCTTCAATGTCAGCCCAGATGCTGGATCTCACTGTGCAACAAGTTTGCTGTTTGAAGGCTACTTATTCCCAGCTCCAATCCCTGCTTGGCTGTGGGTCTCTGTATGCATCTCCTGACTACAGAGACAGAATTAATCTTAATCTTTTCTATGCATTATTCTGTACCTTGTCATGGATGGATGCATATGTACACCATTGCATGCATCCTATACTATTGAAATGATGGTGGATGTCTCTGTATTTCCACCTAGGGCCTGCTTCTTATTCTCTCTGACAGGTGAGTGGAGAGGGAGGCAGGATCAGGAAATTGTAGGCAGTTGGTGACTGTCAGCTGAGGTCAGCTCAATTTACTTCATAGTAAGCCATCAGCACAGTTACCCAGCAGACACTCACCTGGACAAGATAAGCAGGTGTCTTGGGTCTCTGTGGCTTTTGTCACCCCATTAGTGAGTTTGCAGAATGGAGCCTCCAGCACGGTCTGCTGGGCTGACCTTCCAATCCTCAGTAGATGCCGACTGTCACAGGTGTCACTTGGTTTAGGGCCTGAAGCTTTCCTAAGCAATATCTGAAAAGTGAGATCCAAGGCAGGTTATTCACTGTCAAGAAGTGAATACATAAAAGATTGAGTATAAAACCCCAGCACAGTGCCTGCGACAAGGAAATACCTAGCAAATGTCATTAAATTGTTGATGCCACGAAGGCCCTAGATAATAAACATTATGGTGTTTTGTAACTGGCTTATGCAGAGGGGTCTGCATAATCCACACCCACAATCCTTGCCTCACCGTGTGGCTGGAAAGCCCCATCCCTTCCAGCTGGCCCTAATACTCACGCAGACCCTCAGACAATCACTGCACTATTCTGGTTTAATCTCCCAGGTGAGGGGGCAGCTGTGGGTTGGGCAGAAAGATAAATAGCCAAGTGACCTCTATCAGATGCCGAACAGCAGCTCTGGGCCTCTTTCCCCAAGGAATGGATTTGGGGGTCTCAATGCTACCATCCCAACAGTCCTGGAACTTCACCATTCACCCTGTCACTCTTCCCTGGGGGCCTTTGTCATCTCCCCTCTGAAGCCCTGCCCACCCTCCTGATCTCTGCCTGCCCCTCCAAAAGGGCTCTCAAACCCATGGTCCCAGTGATGCTCCATAGCACACGGCATGGCTGCTTCCTCTCAGTCCCCGGCTGCAGTCAGTCTGCTTCTCCTCTATCTACCCTGCCAGACTGTGGGCTCCTTTGGGCTGGGTCTGCTCTGGTTCTTCTCTACGTCCCCAGCACCTAGAGGAGGAGTCAACCCAGAGTAGGCATTCAGGAAAAGTCTGGTAAACTGGCTTCAGTCCCAGATGCCCAAATTATGTCCACAGCTTTTTTTTTTTTTTAATTTTGATAGTCTGTAAATTTCATTCAATTCTAGAAGCATCTGCTCCCCACTCCTGGGCACCACTCCTGTGCCTAAGTCAGAACTACAGGTTCTAGTGTATAAGACTAAAATCTGGAAGAAACAAACAAAAGGGGATAAGGTACTGGAATGAAGAGTGCACGGACCTCCCTGCTGGATTGAGTGCTGGACCATGGCCCTACAACTCTCTGTTTCTCAGCTCTATTTCCCAGGTACTGACTTTTCAGGCAAGCTCCCCACACCAAGTGACCAGATGGCCACCTGAAGCTCCAGGTTTTCATTCTCCCAGTTCAGCAGCTCCAGAGACAAGAATACCTCTTCTTGCCACTGCCCAAGGAGACCTCCCATTGGCCCAGTGTGGGGCACACGCTTTTCTCTTTTCTTTTCTTTTCTTTTCTTTTTTTTTTTTTTTTTTTTTTT
>NC_045435.1:161474126-161639931 GCF_002776525.5 Piliocolobus tephrosceles | reverse complement strand
GAGGTTTCACCATGTTGTCCAGGATGTTCTCGATCTCTTGACCTCATGATCCACCCGCCTCAGCCTCCCAAAGTGCTGGGATTACAGGCGTGAGCCACTGCACCCGGCCAGGGCACATGCTAATCTCTGAACCACCACTGTGGCTGAGGGGAGCAGTGCTCTGATTGGCTAGGTTAGGGTTCGAGCCCAGGGAGCCAAGGGCTGTGTATAGTCAGCCCTGCCCAGATGACATGGACCTGGGGGCCAGCATAGTTTCCCTAAGGAAAATCAGGGTGCTCTTTCCAAAAGAAGGGGAATGGGCAGGCAAAAGCAATCAATATTGACTAGACCACAAGGTGCCTTCAGCAGATGGCACCAAGCAAAAACAATCCAAGTGAGTGATTGCCTAATTAAGAGATAACTCTGTCTCACTGAAGCCGAACTGTGTGTCACAGACTCAGGGCTGCTGGAGATGAAAAGAGAGGGCTGGAGCAATTTGGAAGTCTTCCTGGAGGGGCAGGTGGGACTTAAAGGACTGGTTGACCCAAGAAAAAGGGCAGCCGTGTTTCCAGGCTGCTATGTGCAGACATGAGAGAGATGGGGTTTGCCTTTGGTCATCATACCAGGGCACAGGGCTGTCACCAAGACCACACTAGGGGTACTGAGGAGAGGGAGTTAAGGGGCAGTCCTGGCCCCATCCAAAGGGCCAGGCTCCACCCATAGGACCCAAGCCAGCAAGAACAAAATCTAATTTACTCATTAGGCATGTTTCTTCTGTACAAATCAAATCATGGGCTATTTTTCCACATCATAAATATTGTTTTAAACTCTTGCTCATGGGCAATTAGATTACAAGCATTGCCTGGTGAGCTATATGCCAGCACATTTGGCGTGTCTCTGGCAGCTTTGTGAGCAATTTCCTTTTTAAATGTTTCCCAATGATTTTTTAAGGATCTTTGAAATCTTCTCCCTAGTGATGTGTGAGGGCCCTTGTCTGTGGCTATTAATGTCCGTAACAGTCCAAGAGAGACTCAGCCTCGTGTGTGTTATTTTCCAAACAGCCCAGGCTGAGCTCTGCACCCCTTCCTTATATTTCTCGCTGTTCCAAAGGCCTTCACCAGTCAGCTAAGCATTGTCCCTGCCTCTGTCTTTGTGCTAAAGACTCAGGAAAGTAAACACCCTGTGCACCAGATCTCAGAAGACCTGCATTCCAGTATCAAGATCTTCATTCATTTTGGGCAAGTTATTCCACTTACCCTCCCTGAGTCTGGGTTTTGACTTACATAGAAAGGGATCAAGGCTTGCCTCACGCAAATGGTCCCCTATTCCCCTCTACTGGCCTTTCTGGGCCCTCTATGATCTTCCACAGCTGCCAGAAAGACTTTCGTTCTGAGGATCCCAAAATGCTCCTTTCCCCTTCAGGTCAGCCCCCTGCTTCCTTACGTGCTTCTTCCTCCCACTCTGGCTCACCTTAGCCTTGCCCTGGAGGGACAGCTGTCTCCCTTGAGACACACATAACCCCAACCTGATCTGGCTGAGCACCAGAGCCACCTCCTCCAGGAAGTGCTGCGTGACTGCCCTGGCCCTCAACTATCTGTCTTTTCTCTGGACCTCCACTCCACAGAACACTCTTTAGTCCCTGGTAATAACAATGACTACAACCACCTCTTATTGAGCACCTAGTGTGTACCAGGCACTATGGCAGAGGCTGTATATGCTATTTTTTTTCAGTCCTCCTAACAGTCCTGCAAGGCAAATATTATTATTCCCATTTTGCACGTGAGAAAACTGAGGCTCAGAGAGGTAAACTGACATCTCTAGGTCACACAGCTTGTAATAGCTGAGCCACAATTTGAGATTATTTTCCCCCTAAAAAGGACAATCTTATATGGAGCCTCTGCTGTGCCTCATTTAATCCCCACAACATCCCCCCATGAGGTAGGTAGTGCTACCTCCATTTTACGTAAAAGAAAGGCCCAGAGAAGTAGCAATTTATATCCACTGCTTCTCAGCCAATACATGGAGTGAGATTCAATGTTAGACCTACTGACTCCACAGATCTACTCCTCCTACCCCTCACCCTGCTCCCAAACAGCCCCACAGGTGTGGCTGCCTTGTCTCAAAGCTAGAGGACAGACTCCACTTCTCAAGGCCCTGGACCACCTTCCCAAAGACTGTGCACCCATTCTGAGCTGTGAGCATGAAGGAGGAAGGTTAGAAGTCCAACTTCAGGAAGAAAGGTCCAGAGAGCATGACAAAATATGAAATCTCTTCTGATGGCTTGCTTGCTTGCTTGCTTCCTTCCTTCCCTCCTCTCCCTTCCTTCCACAAGTATTTATGCAACAGTACTCTGTGCAGTTACCACTCCCTCCCTCCCTCTCCCCTCCCTTCCTTCCTTCCTTCCTTCTGCCCGTCCTCCCTCCCTCCCTCCCTCCCTCCCTTCCTTCCTTCCTTCCCTCCTTCCACAAGTATTTATGCAGCAGTACTCTGTGCAAGAGGGTACCTGGCTGTACGTCCCTCTGTGATTTAGAAGGACAAAGTCACTGCCTGTCTCCCAGCCAAGGGCTTTCTGGGGAAGTGCTCCTAGGCCTGCTGGTTCTCCTACAGAAGGTGCTCCTGGGAGGCAGTCACAGGCACAGATGTCCTGGAGGCCATACCCCAGGGGGCAGGGCTGAACGAGTGCTAATCTGGGGTTCCCGGCCCCTGCACTGAACAGAGAGACATGGCTTAGGGTTCCCAGGGCAATATCTGTCCCAGGGAATGATGTCAGCTCTGCCCTTAAAGGGAGGTGAGCTGGCCTGTTGGGGGGCATCAGGGAGGTATAAGAATAAAGGACTCCCCCAGCCCCCCATTTCAGCAGTGCTTGCATCTCTGGCATCCCCAGCAGGGGCTCCTCTCTGTGCCTGAAGTTATGAGGCAGCCTCTTTGCAGTGCAAGCAGCCTGCTCCCCAGGCTCTGGCTCCGGCCACCCGTTCATTCCTCCTGTAGTCACTTTTGCTGAACTGAACTTTGGCCTATACCACAGAGCATGGTGAGATGCCTCCTCAAAAAGGGTCCTGTTGTCACTGTTGAGGGATGATGCTCCTGCTCCTGCTCCTGGGGGCATCATCCATCATATCACATCACATCTCATCCTCATGACACTGGTCCCTTCCAACAGTCCTCACAGTCCCAACACCAGTAACTCAAGTTTCTTCTAACCTGGCTAGTTTTCAAAATTGTAGATATTATGACTTCTATACCTGATCATATATCCCTCTTTGCCTCGGTTGCTAAGAAACTCAGAGTCAATATTCATCTTACTCTCAGCAACTGTACAGGACTTTATGTTACAAGAGCCTTATTTCTTGTTCCTGTCTTGATTTTCAACTTAGCCTCAACTTCCTCATGTGTTTTTATTAAACTCTTTTGGACTGAATATATTTCTGTAACAACCTCAAATTTAACACTTCCCTACTGTGTGACCTAAGGAAAGCTAAGAAACCTCTCTGAGCCTCGGTTTCCTGGATGCTAAAGTAAGAGGAGGAACACACACCTCACAATATTCTATGAAAGTAAATTAAGCCAATGTGGGCCAGACACTTGGCACTAGAACAGTTAGCTGTTATTTACTTTTATTACAGGGATGAATAAATAAAATTAAACTTAGAGATACTGGTTTGGAAAGCATTCCCCTTTTATATTATCTTTGGTCACAGGCAAAGATTGGAAGCTAAGAGTGGTTAGAATTTAAGATGGGATTTAGCCCACACTCCAAATCACTCCACTACACAGCCAGCCTCTCCTCACCCAGAAGCCTTCACTGTGTGGCTCTCACATTATCTTTCTGAAGGAGCCCAGATGGCAGACAGAGGCTGGCTAGAGTTGAGGCCGCCTACGCTCCTTACCTAAGGTGTTCTCCAAGATACAAACCCTGGGTCTTGGTAGCTGGGCAATCTGTTGGGGGAGGTGATCTTAAGAGAAAAATCATCTAGAAAGAGGAGAGGGTCTGTGGAAGATGGGGCATCCCAGAGCTACTGCTGCTTTTCCTCTCCAGTTAGAACCAGGGCACAGCAGAGCTGGAAGGCACTACTTAGAGAGCAGGTCATCCAGCTGCTTTATTTTGCCCAGAGAAAAACTGAGGCCCAGAGAAGGAAAGAGATTGGCCTGAGGTCACATAGCAACATAGGAAACTTCTTGCCTCCTCCATGACTCCAGCCAAGACCTCTCTCTTGAACTTCAGACCCAGCTCCAATTTTTCACATGACACCTCCAGTTAGATGGCTGATGGGTGCTTCAAACTTAGCCATCCAAAACTGAAGTCCTAAATTTGCCCCAAAACCTGTGCCTGCCACAGTCTTCCTTTATCTTTCTCCCTTTCTCCTATTCCCCTTTCTCTCTTCCCCCCCATCCCTCCCCACACCTGACATTTGGTCTGTTATCTAATCCTATTGTCCAGATTTTCACTACATTCCACCCCCTGTCTCAGTTTCCCATCTTATTCCACCTGGGTGTCCCCCTCACTAGTCTCTTGCTTTTGTCCTGGGACCCTAAGACTATTCCCAACATATGAGCCAGAGTGGAAACATAAGTAGGATCATGTCCTATTTATGGACATGTGGGCAGAGGGCCCACATGTCCCTGCCCCCCAATGGCTTCCAGTTTTGCTCAGGGTAAAAGCAAAGTTCTCTCTGTGACCCACAGCATCCTCCATGATTTGCCCTCCTCAACGTCCCCCACTTCTCTTACCTCATCTCCTACCCCTCTGCCCCTTATTCAATCTACTCTAGCCAAACCCACCCTCTTAATGTGCCCCCAAGAGCCTCTGCACTGTCTATTTCCCCTGGCAGGTGCTCCTCCCCCAACATCCACATAGCTAGTTTCCTCACTTCCTCCAGGTCTCTACTCAAAAATTACCTTCTCCTTCATATGATTTTCAGCAACGGTGCCAAAACTATTAACTGGGGAAAGGACAGTCTCTCCAATAAATGATATGGGGAAAGAAAAATGTACACATACAAAAAGAATGAAGTTGGAACCTTAACTAATGTCATATATGAAAATTAACTCAAAATGGATCAAAGACCTGTAACACCTGAACTTATACAACTCTTAAAACATAGGAGAAAAACTTCATGATATTGAGCTTGTCAATGATTTATTGGATATAATACCAAAAGCATAGGCAACACCACCAAAACAGATTGGGCATCATCAAAATTGAAAACTGTTGTGCATCAAAGTACACTATCAACACAGTGAAAAGGCAACTGATTGAATGAGAAAAAAACATTTGTAAATCATATACCTGATAAGGGATCAATACTAGAATATATAAAGAACTCCTAAAAATCAACAACAAAAAGCAAATAACCCAAACAAAAAATGGGCAAAGAACTTAATTAGCCATTTCTCCAAAGATAATATACAAATTGCATATGCATATGAAATAAGCATATGAAAAGACAACATCACTAATCATTAGAAAAATGCAAATCAAAACCACCATGAGATACCACTTCACACCCATTAGGATGAGTACCAGTTTTTTTTTTTTAAAGCAGGAAACAAGTGCTGACAAGGATGTGGGAGAAGTTGGAACCATTGTGCACTTTTGCTGGGAATGTAAAGTGGTACCGCTGCTGTGGAAAACAGTATGGCAGTTTCCCGTAATTAAACAGTGAATTACTATGTAATCCATCAATTCTACTTCTGGGTATATACACGAAAGAATTGAAGGCAGGGACTAAACAGTTATTTATATAGCAGTGCTCATAGTAACATTATCCACAGTCACTAAAGGGCGGAAACTACCTCGATATCCCTCGTCAGATGAACGGAAAAACAATAGTAGTATATACACATGCTGGAATATTATTCAGCCTTCAAAAGGAATGAAATTCTGACACATACTACATTAGGATGGACTTGGAAAACATTATGTTATATAAAATAAGCCACACACAACAGGACAAATCTTGTGTGATTCTACTTATATAAGGTAGTGTGAGGAGCATATGAGTAGTTTTTATATAAGGCATATATGTGGTATATCATTACACTAATAAGAGGCACAGAGTGGCCGGGTGCGGTGGCTCACACCTGTAATCCCAGCATTTTGGGAGCCGAGGCGGGTAGATCATCTGAGGTCAGGAGGTCGAGACCAGCCTGGCCAACATGGAGAAACCCCAACTCTACTAAAAATACAAAAATTAGCTGGGCGTGGTGGCACGTGCTTGTAGTCCCAGCTACTCTGGAGGCTGAGGCAGGAGAATCACTTGAACATGGGAGGCGGAGGTTGCAGTGAGCCAAGATCATGCCACTGCACTCCAGCCTGGGTGACAGAGCAAGAATCTGTCAAAAAAAAAAAAAAAGAAAAGAAAAGAAAAAGAAAAGAAAAAAAGAGGCACAGAGTAGTCAAATTCTTAGAAACAGAAGGTAGAACAGGGGTTACCAGGGGCTGAAGTGAGAGGGAAATGGGGAGTTATTGCTTCAGGCACACAGAAGTTCAGTATAGGATGACTTCAAAGTGCAGGAGAGAGATGGTGGTGATGAATGCACAACAATGTGATTGTACCTACCATTGAACTATACACTTAAAAGTCGCTAAGATATACATTTCATGTTATGTATATTTTACCACAACAAAAATAAATAAATTTTAAAAATTACCTTCTCAACGAGGCCTTCCCTGGATACTCTAACATTTCAACATTTCCTCCACTAAATATTTCACATCTCCTTTCCTTACTTCATTTTTTCTTAGCACTTATCACTATCTCACACACTATTATAATAGCACATACCACCAAAAGAGATACTAGAATATACGCTCAATAAAGACAGAGATGTTCGTCTGTTTACTACTGCATTGCCAGCACCCAAACCAGTGCTTGGCATGTACACATATAAACGTTCGTTGAATGAATATAAGACACCAAGGGGTGTGTAGGACTGAGAAAAGATGCTCTGGCCCATCTCTAGGGAATCCACAGTTCCCAAGAGGGGCTCTGATCCTAGAAAGGAGCTGGAACCCTAGAGGCGCTTCCAGGCTCTCCCGCCCTCAGCTACTCCCGGCCGCCTGGGGAGCTGCTCCATTAGATCATGTTAGTTCAGTGGCCGGAAGGGCAGTAAGTTCATGGGAAAGGAGCTCATCAGAGCCGAAAGGCGATCCAGGAAGGATCCCTCACTCTCACTGCAATCACTTCCACATCCCCTGGGAAGGTGGCTGATGAGTGCACCCAGCAGGAACAGCTGCCAGGCCAGGCTCTGGGGCAACAAGCCAGCTGCAAGCACTTACTGGGCACCCACCGTGTGTCCAGCTCCTTGCTGAGGTTATGGAATCATTAAGAGAATTTTTCTGCTTCTAGGAGTTGTACTCGAGGAAACACACATGCATACACACACACACCACTGGGTCCTTCAGGTAAGAACTGAATGCTCCATTGTATGGTGTGGGCCAGGCAGTCTGGCAGTGTCCCTTCCCTTTTTCACGGGTTTTTACCCTCTTTTATGCAACCAGAGAATTCCTGTTCCTGGGCCTTGTCTCATCTGTCCACATTTGCTCCCAGGGAAGTATACTACACTGGTCATTCATACCTAGTAATGTGAAGTAATCTAAATGTTTTTTCTCTTCAAGGGATTTGACATCTAATATTCATCTTCAACTTTTCAGTGAAATTTCTTAGGCCCTGAGAAATGGATTTGAGGCTTCAGGAATGGCTGGGGAATAACTGTGTGGAACGTTCTCCTAGGGCCTTGAAATGAGGCCCTGGGAGCCATGTGGGTCCTAATCCCCTCTGCATCTTGACATAGTTCTGGAGGGCCTTAAGAGATTACCACAGTGGGCTAGCAGGCTGGAAGTGATGCTTCTGAGAATGGGGGCTGAAGAGTGGTCCTGTCCCAGAGCAAACTGAGACAGGGAACTAGGGCTGGGAGGACAGAAAACCTAGCTAACTAAAGCCAAGATACAAAGGGAAGAAGCCATGTTTTCCTTCCAATGACTCAGGATTCATGTCTAATTTTTGGACATTCATGGGGCTTCCCTGCACCCGGCCCTGGGCTAAGCACTGGGGACAAAGATGTATTGGATGCCATCCCTATCCTCACAGAACACTTCTGGAGGCTATTCTAAAACAGGGATCCAAGGGGGCTAGAGGAGCCCAGAGAACGGGACCCTGGCTCAGCCTGCAGGATCAGGGATCACTTCTAAGAAGGGACAACATCCAGTTGGGGTCCCAATGGTTTAATGACAATTAGGCAGGTGCAGACGTGAAGGAATAAAACTCCAGCCCCCGGGATGGCATGTCCAGAGGCCCGTGACAACTTCAGGAGCAGCAAATGCTCAGCGACAGGGAGTTTATCATGTGAGCAGGAAGAATGTTGAGATTGAAGAAACTAGTGGGACTAGATCCTGAGGGACTTGGGTGTCATGGTGAGCATTTGGATATTCTCCTTGAACACAGATCTCTAAGCAAGGGTGTGATATGGTCAGATATGTGATTTAAAAGGTTTTTCTGGCTGCTTTGTGTAGAATGGATAGAGTGGAATTGGGGGAAGAGACTGGAGTGTATGAAATCTGTTGGGAAGTTGTTGAGTAATTCAAAGGATAAACCAGGATGGCCCAAACTTGTAGAACACCAGAACTTGGTGATTAGCCAAGGATAAGTTAAATGTGGGAAAGTGAGGATGAGGGAATGTCGAGGATGCGCGTGACTTGGGAGCTTGGGCAGCTGAGTAATGACTGTCATAATCAATGTCTGGGGTGGGGGGAAAATGGCACAAGTGCTTTCTGAAGTGTTGAAGTGAGATGTCTATTGGATATTTGGGTGGAAACCTATGAAGTTCTAGAGCTCACAGGGGAGGTCTGAGCTAGAAAATATGGGTTTGGAAGCCACCTACACAGAGGGGGTAACTGAGACCACCACCAGAAATGAGATCACTCAGAGGAGGTGCAGTGATGAGGACAAGGTTTAGGAAACACGCCTTAGGAATCCTAGCATTCAAGGTTGGGCAGAGAATGACAGGCTCCAAAGCCGGTGAAGACAGAGCAGCCAGAAAGACCAGCTCTGAGAGTGAAGAGCCTGAATGGCCAACTTCAGACATGGTCCTTCAGTCATTCAATAAACGTGTTTGTGAGCTTGAGATTAGAGGGAGTGCAGAGAGGGGCTGAGAATTGTCTCCATGTTTAGGGAGCTCACGTCACCTTTGTAACCTCCCTCAGTCAGAGTTCACTGCAAAATCAGCAAGAAGGAAGGCCCTGCAGTTCTTCTGCCCACTGTCCTTTCTTTTCAGATCCTTTACCTCATCTGTATTGGGAGCCAGCATGAGTCCTGGAGTCTGACCACTTGGATCCAAATCTCATCTTAACCTTTTAAAGGTCCATGATCTTTGCCAACTTACTTCTCTGAACCCTAGAGATTCCATTCATGAAATGGGGACAACAGCTACCTCTCAGAGTTGTTGTGAAGATCAAGGATTACATGTGTAAAAATCACCCAGTAGAATTCCTGACACATAGTAGGGGCCATTCATTCTTTGAACAAAACATCCACTGAGTGTCTTCTATGTTTCTGGACACTGGGCCACACCTAGGAGTACAAAGACGAGTATTGCAGGACTCCTCTCAAGGAAATCAAGTGAAGGAGATGGCAAGGAACAGACCATAGCTGCCAAGTGAGATCAGTGCCCTGGAGTTGGAGCTTGGAGTGGAGGGCCAGGGTGGGTGGCGGGAGGTGCTGGGTTCTACTCCAGCTCTGCTCTCACTTGCTGTGTGTCCATGAGCACTAACTTAGCCTCTCTGAGCTCTAGGTTCATCTGTAAAATAGAGATCATCACACGTGCCCAAGGACTCCCTACTGTGAGGAGACTGGCTGAAGCGTTCAAATTCAGAACGTTTCCTTCCAGGGTTGCTGGAAACTTCAAGGAGAAGCTGAAATGGAGGCCGGAGGTAACAGAAACAGTTGGAAAAAAAGCAAGCCAGCAACAGAGCAAATCAGGATCATTGCCCTCTGGCTCCCACGGCCTCTACCCTCAGCACTATCGACATGAAGGGGAGCTGCCGAGGACTTCCTAAACCAAAAGGGAAAACAAGTGCATTCCTGAGATTAGCTGAGGCAAACAACAGCCAGGAGCCTCACGTTCCCATGGACCCTGCCGGGGCTGTCCCCAGAAGAAGGGCTGGGCTGGCCTCCAGTGGAAGAAGGCCAGGCATTCTGAAAGGGCCACACCTGTGAAAAGGCACCCCCCTCTGGCACTTGTCTGGTTCCAGAGACCACACTTTGGGCTTCTACTCTGTGTTTCCCATGGCCCAGGGCTCAGTGCACAGCTGAGTTCCTTTAGCCCCCAACTGGGGACCAGGGCCTGCATCAGGCTTGGGGGTCTCAAAATGGTAAATAGAGCCACCAGCCCTGAGTCCCCTGAGGAGTCCCTGTGTGCCCTGTGGAGTGAGCTGGAAGGACCAACAGTATGGTCTACGCTGAGACAGATTCAAGGACTTGGGGTCAGATGGAATCCTGAGCTTGCTTCCCAGCAGGGGTGGCCACAGAACAGACCCCTAGAGCCAAGATCTTCAGGCAGTTATTCATAGAGATGAATAGTCAGGGCTTCGCTGCTGATCCAGAGGTCTGACCACCTCAGGTCTCTGAAGTACAGAGCCATAGCCCTGGCTCATTTCACCTCTGCAGACCCCATCAGTACCCTAGCTTGGTAGAAATCTCAGAAGTATAAAATTCTACCCCTCAAGGGGACTTACAGCTTCCTCCGTCCCCCTCTCAGGATGGTTATATCCAAGAGGGTAGGCCCTACTCCAAAGGACTGAGTATCTCGGGTTCGATTTTCAGGCATCAGGTGGGTCAACAGCCTCAGGCTCTGAACTTCACTAAACAAGGGCATGCCTCCTCTACCCACATGAGAGGCCTTCCTCAAGCATCTCGAAAGCTGTCAGGGTTGTCTGTCTGTCAGTCCTGGAAGGAAAGGACAGAGGCCCCATGGCTGAGGGGTGCCCCCAAGTGGGCCCCTTTCACTCAGACCCCTCCCTCTTTTCTCTTCTTCCCCTGCTTTCCCCCTTACCAGCATGCCCTGCATATTCACCAGGACCAGGACAGACCCTCAGAGCCCCAAAAGAAGGGGCAGATGCAGTTCACCTTAAAAAATGACATTATCTTGAGTGACTGGACAGGGGTCAGACTGCAGTGGACAAAGGGGCAGGCCTGGGAATAGCCTTGTGCCAATGGGAAGGTGGGACTGGGCAGTCAGAAGTACACACACAAGGCAACAATTGTAGCAGTAGCATGGCAAAGAACTGAAAGAGAAACTAAGGGTGTATATCTCTACCTCGGCTGCAGTGAGAGTAGCAGCAAAGGGACCAAGGGAGTTCTGCCTTTGTTTCTCACAGGCAAGGTAGCCAGGCCTTAGGGTTTTGAGTTCTAGACTTCCTACTCCCTAGAGATTTTAGAGTTTCACAGTAGGAAAAATGAAGAAAGAGAAGTTGCCTGAAGTCAACTGCAAATGAGTTTCCTTTTTAAAGATCTACATCCATGGAGATAGTCAAAGAGTAAGGAGGAGGCCGGGGCTGGAGAAGGAGAAGGAAATGGAGTGGGAAAAGAGAAAGAGGGAGGGAGGAGAGAGAGGAGGAAGAAGGAGGGAGGAGGAGAGAGAAGGAAAAAGGGGAAGAGCAAGAGGAGGAAAAAGAGAAGCAGAGAAGAGGTCAGGGAGCAGGAGGGGCAGAGAGCTCCTGGGCCTGAGAGGTCAGAGTTCCATGGGTGGAGGATCCATGCCTGCTGGTGCACAAAGCCCTAAATGACAAGGTTCTAAATGGGGTGACCACACAGAGCTGTCCAAAGTGCGAACGCTATGTGTTATATCCTTACCAGCCACAGAGGTCCCCGAGGCCAAGCTTGTGGTGGGACACAGTTGATACAGTCGGCAGAGCTGCTGTCTTAGAAAAAGATCTGCTGGGTCTGCCCAGATATGTCTGGGCAGCTGCAGACAAGAGGCTTTGCCCCCATGAGCTTCTGAGGCCTCCAGAGTTCCAGGCTCCTGCTCTTCTCAGGGGAGGGAGAAGGAGCCTCACTCCACAAAAAGTGACCTTTTGTGATCCTCAAGTTTTGTAGATCAGTTGGCAGCTGTTTGATACCAGTTATCAGGTTGCTCTTCTGTGCAATTTTTCTCTGCTTGATATTTAGTAAAAATAATTTTTAAAATAAATTTGTTTTAAAAATAATAAATAGTCCATAGAGATTATATCAAGATGGCACACTGAACATATGTGTCTGCCTGCCTTGTCACAAATGACCAAGTCAAAAACAAAACAAAACAAAAAACAAAAATAAGATTTTTGGCTGGTAGAATTCAGTCAAAGACACCAGTCAAAGCCCCTCAACTGGGGACCACTGTGAAATGTGGCACAACTCTGGGGATGCTCCAAGCAGGTGGCTGGAATAGGGAGTACAAATAAGTGACCATTGGCATGGTTGTTTGGGGCATGGCATCTGGAACACTTAGGCAAGTGGGTCTCTTAGCCCCATTCCTGATCCCAAGCATCTGGCAGCAGAAACCTCAGCCTATACACCAGAGGCTTAGACCAGAGAAGTCTAAGATGAGACCCGATATTCCTGCTTATAGTATATGTCAATTTCACATACCTGTGTTCTCCCAGCCTCACCCCAATCTCTCCCTCCATAAAATAAATTACTAGAAGCAGGCTGATCAGCATGCGAAAAATAGTATCTCCAGATTAGTACACAGGGAATCTCAAAAACACAGAAAGGTACACACCAAAGAATCACCAATATATGAAAGAAAGGCACCAAACTCAACCAACAGTAACAACAAGTAAGAAAACAGAGTTAGGAGATAGTCTGAAAGCAACTTTTAAGGTATAGTAATGTCCTCAGGGAAATAATAAAGGATACCACATCCATGAAACAAGAAACAGCTGACATTAAAAAAAAGACAAAGTTCTTGAAAATAAGAAATGATTGCCAAAATGTAAAAACTCAATTAAATGTACTGAATTCCAGAAAGAGAAAGGCTGAGAAGTAAATTCATGTGCTAAAACAGCAGTCCCCAACCTTTTTGGCACCAGGGACCAGTTTTATGGAGGACAATTTTTTCATGGACCAGAGTGGCAGGGAGGGTTTCAGGATTATTCAAGTGCATTATATTTATTGTACACTTTATTATTATTACATTGTAACATATAACGAAGTAATTATACAACTCACAATAATGTAGAATCAGTGGGAGCCCTGCACTTGTTTTCCTCCAACTAGACAGTCCCATCTGGGGGTGATGGGAGGCAGTGACAGATCATCAGGCATTAGAGTGTCATAAGGAGTGCACAACCTAGATCCCTCACATGCAAAGCACAATAGGATTTGTGTTCCTATGAGAATCTAATGCCACTGCTGATCTGACAGGAGGCGGAGCTCAGGCAGTGATATGAGCAATGGGGAGTGGCTGTAAATACAGATGAAGCTTCACTTGTTCACCTGCTGCTCACCTCCTGCTGTGCAGCCCGGTGCCTAACAGGTCACAGACTGGTATCAGTCCATGGCACAGAGGCTGGGGATCCCAAAATGCTGGGATTACAGGCACGAACCACTGCACCCAGCCTCTCAGAATGGATTTTTTAAAAATCAAATCAGGTATTGCCCAGAAGAAAATACCTCAAACAGAAGGATATAGAATGTTGGAAAATAAAGGAATTAAAGAAGATATTATAGGTAAATATAAAACGAGAGTGGTAATTTTAATATGTATCTTATATTAAAAATTTATATTAAAATTATTTTATATTAAAATTATACATTTTATCTTATATTAACATTTTAAGGCAAAAAACCTCATACAGAGAGAAAAAATTATGTTCTGATAGATATATAAATTAACTATTAATTTATTATTGCTATATACTATAGAAAAATATGTCAATAATTTTGCTTGAAGATTTTGACACATCCTTTTCATAAATTGATATATCAATCAGAAAAATATTAATACAACTGAAGTTTAAAATTTATGGTAGGCCAGACACAGTGGCTCACACCTGTCATACCAGCACTTTGGGAGCCTGAGGTGGATGGATTGCTTGAGCCCTGGAGTTCAAGACCAGCCTGGGCAACATAGAGAAACCCTGTCTCTCCAAAAATACAAAATTAGTCAGGTGTTGTGGCATGTGCCTGCAGTCCCAGCTACTCGGGAGGCTGAGGTGGGAGAATGGCTTGAGCCTGGGAGGTCGAGGCTGCAGTGAGCTGTGACTGCACCATTGCACTCCAGCCTGGGTGAGAGCATGTCCCTGTCTCAAAAAAATAAAATAAAAAATAACATTTATGCTTAAAGATTATGAGATATTTATATCTGAATTGTACCATATGTCAAAATCCACAGTATATAGCTAAAGCAGTACTTAGAGAAAGTTTATAGCTTTTAAATACATTTATCAGACCATAAAGTAAGCATTCAAATTAAGAAGCTGGAAGAACAGCAAAAATATCCCCCAAAAGAAAAATAAGAAAGATTTAAAAAAATTATAAAAGCAGAAAACAACAAAATAGAGAACACTCAAATAAAACAAAGAAAATATTACACTGGCTCTTGAAAAACACTAATAAAATGGACAAATCCATCAAGACTGACAAAGGAAAAAAAGAGAAAATTTTAAGCAAAATGCAGAATGAAAAAGAATTATGAACAATCAATGTGATAACAATGGATAAAGTTTTGGAAAGAGTATATAGTGCCAAATGTGGTAAAAGATTAACTAGAAATAAAATAATCGTTAAAAAATAGAAATTATGAAATTAAAGACTACCTTGTTCCTACTGCCCACTTCAAACACCATGAAAAACCTCAAGCTTAGATGGCTTTATAGACAGGCCAACACAATCTTAAGAAACTGTTAAACTCTTTGTTATATAAGATGTTCTAGAAAACAGAGTAAAGTCTATCCAAACTCATTTTATGAAGCTTATGTATTTGAGATTCCAAAGGCAGATAAGGATCTTATAAGGAAAGAAAATAAGACCCTTAAAAATAGTTATCTGAATCTAAAAGAGTATTAAAAAGAATACATTATACTGCAATACAATTTTAAAAAGTTAATGTATTCAACACATTGATGGACCAATGGAGAAAATTACATTATTGTGTCATTAGGTGCAAAAAAAAAAAATAGCCTAATTATTTATGTTAAAAATCTAATTATTTGTGATAAAAGGTCCCAGAAAACTAAGAGACAGAACTTCCTTATGTTAACATGGCTATAGATTAAAACATGGAGTAAACATCACACTCCATGGAAAATCTTTAAACATTTCTCTTTAGTATCAACAACCAATCAAAGATGTCCACTGTCACTGTTTTAACTACTTTCACCCTAATACTAGCAGCCCTACCTTACAGAATAGAACAAGAAAATGAAATAGGAGTTAAAAGATAGAAAGAGAATAATCAAAACTCTCATGTTTGCAGATAATTTGATTATCTACATAGAAAAATACAACAAAACTATATAAACAATAGAAATGATAAGAACACTTAGCAAAGCTGTCAGAAACAAGATTCACTTCCAAAAGTCAGTACTATTCTCTGTAACACTACCACCCAAACTATAACAGAAAACAAGATGCCACTCATGGTAGCAGCAGAAAAACAAAATGCCTAGGAATTATACCGGCCATGAACAATAAAGAAGACCTGGGACAAAGTGAATAGGCCAGTGGCACATTGGGAGGAGATAGTGTAATAATTAATGTCAGAATTCTAAAGGAACTCTTGCAAATCAAGGAGGACAGTTCAAGTGGGGGAAACCTGAATGAGTAACAAGTTTATGGAGAGACTCTTCATATTGGTAACTAGACTGTTTTTCTAATTAGAATAATAATTAGTAATTAGAATATTGATTTTTCTAGTTAGTAATTAGAAAAAATAAATCTAGCAAGATACAATTTTGCAGCCATTAGAGCAGTAAAAATTATAAAGTTGAACAATAACAAATGATGGTGATGGCGTATGCAGGGAAAGAAACCCTGTTTCAACATCAATGGGTGTGTAGACTGGCACGGTAATTCTGAAAAACAATCTGGAAGCAATTAGTATAATATAATTCAGCACCCATATATCCTGTGACCCATCAACTCCATTCCTGATACTGCTCTGGAAAAATTGGTGTGTGGCTCCATAAAGGAACATATATAGGGATGCCTATCACGGCAATGATTCTCATAGCAGGGAGTGGGGGCAACCTAGGATTTAATCACTAAGAAAATGGATAAACAAAACATAGTGGCATATGCTGCAGATAACAAAAGGAATCATATATTGAGATCCATGCGGTAACATAGATATTGTTTAGAAACACTATGTTTAACAACAGAAAAGAATAGAACAGAAGGAGGTTTACACCACATCATTTATGTAAATCTAAAACCCATACATACAAACACACAACTGCTAAATATTTCAAAGACCTATCCTTTCAACTGAATCAGTAAATATTAAAATGAGAAGAGAGTTTAGCAAGTTGTCAGAAATAATGTTATGGTCTAAATGTTTGTGTTCCCCCAAAATTCTTATGTTGAAATTTTAGCACGCAAGGTGGAGGGAGGTAATTAGGCCATCAGGGCATAGACCTTATGAATGGGAATAACACTCTTATAAAAGAGGTCCCTCATACCTTCTACCATGTGAAGACACAGCAAGAAGGTATCACCTATGAACCAGGACACGGGCACTCACCAGCCACTGAATCTATGGACACCCTGATCTGAGACTTCCCACCCTCCAGAACTGTGAGAAATAAATGTTGTTTAGAAGCCACCTAGTCCAAGGTATGTTGTTGTCCTGTCTAAGACACACAATATCAAGTTACAAAACTCAACAGCATTCTCTAAACCAGAAATAATTAGAAAATGTAACACAAAAATGGTGCCATTCAGGATTCAAAAAAAAAAAAAAACTGTCATCTAAGAATTATCTTGACAAAGAATACCTAATACCTCCACTGAAGGGCACAGAAGATTTGAATAAGCAGATGTCCCATACTTTTGAGTGGGAACATCTAATAGTATAAGAATGTTGATGCTCCCCCAAATAACCTAAAATGCCTTATAATCACAATGAAAAGTCCAAGAGGGGTTTTTTAAGTTTTTAAATTTATATGGATATATATGTGAAAAAATAAAGAACCATAAATAGTTAAACTATTTTGAAATTGCCCAAATAGCTATTAAGACATACTACAAAGCCATAACAATATAAACAGTCTATTGCTGGCACAAGGACACACAAATGGACAATGGTACAGAAGATAGAGCTCAGAGACCTGCTCCTGTATATATGAGAATTTGACACAGATAAAGTGGCATCACAAATTAATGTGGAAAAGATTACCTCTTTAGAAAACTGCCTTGGAAAAAATGGCTTACTTCAGAAAAAACTTTAAACTGGATCCTTATCTAATATAATGCATAAAGACAGAATTTGGATAGATTAAAGGCTACACAGTAAAATGTAAAACAATAAAACTGATAGTAGATAACAAATCTCTGTATCCTAGAGATGGAAGACTCCTTAAATAAAATTCCCAAATTATACATCACAAGCAGTAAGTTAATTAATTTTAAAAGATGATTTGATTAAATAAAATTTAAATATTTTTCTTCACTGACAGAAGTCATAGACAAAATTATAGGAAGACAGTTGGAAGAAAATATTTGCAATGTATTAAATTGACAAGAGTCTAATTTCTATAAGGATCTCCTAAAAAATCAACAATAACCACAAAAAAGACACAGTCAAAGCAGAAAAAAAAGAATGGGAAAATGATAAGAACAGGTGATCACAAAGAGAAAACTGAAACAGCTACAGTGTTTAGTGATTAGAGAAATGCAAATTAAAATAAAATAAATTTCTATGTTCTTAGTAGACTGGAAAGAAATTAGAAAATCAGACAATGGTAATGTTGATAGAAAGTTTGAATACAGAGTCTTCCATTCCCTGGTGACAGGAATGTGCAGTGATACACACATTTGGGGGATAAATCTGGTGGTATTTAATTAAATGAAGAAAATCTATACCCACGATTCAGAAGTTGCCCTCCTGGATATGTATTTCCAGAAAAATCCCACATAGGTCCACAGGGGACATGTGTGAGATGTTCATCATCGTGTTGTTTGAGGTAGCAAGGAACAGAGCAACCGAGGTCCCTTCACCAGTGGATGGAGTGCTATGCAGCAAATAAAGCATGGGCTGCTGGTACCATACCCAGGGACTGTGTGTTCAGAGCAACATGGGTGGGTCTTCGAAAACCAGTGCTCGGTGAAAAGCCTAAGAAACAAACTCTGCAGCAAAATGCCGTGTGTGTAAATGGAAAATACCTTCACAGATAAACAACTCTGTACATTTTATAACAATATATAGAAATGTTTAGGGATGGGAAGTAAAGGCATTGGAGGAGTTGAGGAAACAAAACAGAATAAATAAAACAAGAGAAGGGCCCTGAATAGGCAAATAAGGGCAATGATCATGAACTGGTGAACTTGGTAAACTCAATGCCCTGCACCTGAGGTCTAAAAGGGAAAAAGAAAAATAGGTACATAAACAAAAATATCATGTAGAGCAAGGATATATGCCAAAGGCACTAGCAAGGGTACTACTGCAGGGTGGGGAGGGGGAAGGAGGGATGGAAGTGCAGATTAATGATATGAGAGGCAAAAACTGGTAATATCAAATGAGAAAAGTTACACACAGACCAATGGTGAGTAGGTGTTGAATTGAGGTGAATGATAAACTCAACCCTGTACCACAAGTTCAAAGAAACAGAAGAAGACAATTGCTCAAAGTTGAATACCCTAAAGTTTCCCAAACCAAGCACAAAGTTAACTGAAAATGAATATCAATGAACACAATAATAAAAAATAAATTGTAAAGTATTTACATTTCATAGTCTTAATAAGAATTCTCTTTAATCCTAGATGCTCCTAGAGAGGAGAAAAAAAATAGATAAAATATAGAGGAATAAGAATGATGTTAACAGGAGACTTCTTACAAGCAACATTAAATGAAAGAAAACAATGGGGAAATAATGCTAATGTTATTTATTAAGGATTGTTTATCAAGGTTAATGTTATTTATTGAGGGTTAAAAATAATTCAAATAGGTTTTGAATATAAAGTTCTATACCCAGCCAAACACTCATTTAGATGTGAAAACGGATTAATGCCATTTTCAGACATTTGAATTTAGAATTCTTTCCATCTACAAACCTCTAAATAATGGACTGACAATGGACAAATAAATCCAAAAGAAATATGTTGTAATTATAAGCATGAATGGAATAATATCTTTAAATATTGACAGTAAAGATTTATAGGCACCACAGAATATAAATGGAAATAAGTAAATTTTATCAACACAACAAAGAGTAGGAAAGGGAAACACAAAAATGACAATAAGAAAATAATATAAACAAAAGCTTAAAATAAGGTGGCAGGAATTAGTTTAGATATTTCAGAAACTAAAATTAATAAATTAAAATCTTATAAAAGCCAAGGAGTCTCAGATTAGGTTAAAAAAAAAATAGAAGGCCATCCAAGTAATGGAAAAATGATACTCTCCCCACACAAACATACCCTGCTCCAAAGGAGAAAAGTTTCAAGGCCAATAAACACTCTCAGTCCCATGGAAATGCAAATCAAAACAACACACAATAAATTTTGTTTTTTGCCAGTCAGGTGGGCAAATATTTTAAAGTATTGATGATCTCAAAACAAGGAAGTAGGTACTGTTGTGTTGCTAAGGAGTGGGGTGTAAGGGTACCCCACACTAGACAGAATCCATTAAAACTACATATATCCATATTCCATAATTCAGAGACTCCACTTACTAATATACGCCCAAGAGCAATGCTCCCACATGCTATCAGGGATGTGGAACAGTACAGCCAGTCTGGAGAAACATCTAGAAAAACTTAGACTTGTTCAAGGAGGTATTCTGCAGCATTGTTTGTAAGAGGGCAAATAAGAAACTACATAAATGTGTATCAGTAACCAAATACACACATAAAATGTAATGTGTAATTTTATGATAGAATTCTACATAGCAGTTACAAAGAACAAGATCTACATACACCAACAGGGTTGGATTTTTTTTTTTTAAACAGAGTAAGTTTAAAATAAAATGTGCAGAATGCTATATAGTGTATGACATCATCTATGTAAATTTAAAACCACAAAAATCCTAATGTGTACTATTTAGAAATAGCCTGCATGTATGTAAAAGCATGATTAATAGATAGGAAGGGCACCCACCAAACTCATGAGAGTGGATGCTTCAGGAAAGTCTCGGGGAGACAAAGAGTGTCGGTTAAGAGAACTGTAGCTCTATCTGTGATTGTTTATTTCTTATAAAAAGAGAAAGAGGGAGAAAAAGATCTACAGTAATCAGTCTTCAGTTGTGTGAATCTGTGCTCATTACATCTGTGTACTCTTCTATTTAAAAAAAAAAAAAAAACGCTTCTCGAGGAAAAAATACAAATAAGGCAAATGATAAAGAAAAAAGGTACAAAAGTATTAATGTCAGAACACAGAGAAGGCTTGACCAAGAAGGAAAAAAAATTCCAGAGACAAACTCATTTGTTTACTATTGATAAATGAACATCTATAAGATATAAAATCATTAATCTTTACATACCTAAAACACAGCTTAAAAATACATAAAGCAAAAACAGAAACCAAAAGGAAAAATTGACAAAGCTATGATCAAAATTGGAGACGTTAACATTTCTCACTCAAAAATCAACAAATCAAGTAGAAAAAAATAAGTAGGGGTATACTTGATTAACAATCACGCTCTAATAGCTATAAATAGAACTTAATGCTTAACAAACTTAACGATACCTATTTTCCCCAAATACACATGAACCATATTGGAAAATGAATTACGCTGCGGAAAAATTGTTCAGAATTCCCAAAATTAAAAATCTTAAGGATCTCATTCACTGGCTTACTAGTCACTGGAAAAGCAAAGTGAAGAAAAACAGAAAGTGGGAGAGGACAGGAGAGGAGAGGAGTAGGAAACAGCTGTGGCATAACCTCCTGTGGGTGCCTGTGAGTCCTGGAGAGGAGGCTGTCGCTGCGTACAGATCCGTTCTTCCTCCCAGTGAGCCCTGTCGGAGCACATGCTCAGCGCTGGGTGCTGGGACACAACTAGGAACACCACAGTCACTGCCCTCAGGGAGTCCACTGTCTAGAGTTTAGGAGGGAAGGCAATGCCCCACAAAACGTAAGGTACCAAGAAAACAGTCCCCTCGTTCCTGAGACTGAAGGCGGAGAGGCAATCTAGAGATTCTGTTTCATCCCCACATAGAGCTCCAAAATAAATACCAGGAGCTTGCCTGAACACTGCCTCCCTGGTTTTTATTTAAAATCCAAATGCCTCTGGGAGGAAGGCAGAAAAGTTCCCAAACTCTTGATGAAAGTGAGGTTTTCCAAGGGAGTAGGTTAGAGACACAAGGGAGCTGGCAGAGGGGGAGAAGAGAAGCAGGAGCTGCCACAGTGCAGGCTGGAGGAAGAGGAGGAGGAAGGGCAATGTGGGCAGACGGGAGAATCCCGAAAGGACTAGGTAGGATGCTGGGAGCCAGATCCAAGGTGTCACGGTTTCCCCAGGTTGATACTGTTTGGAAAGAAAACTTAAAGTTATTCTGGAAAAATAGTTTATGTCTATCTCTTCCAGAGGTGATTGTTCTGTTCCTGAAGCACAACAGAGAAAAGAAAGAAAAAGGAAAGAAAAGAAAAAGAAAGAAAGAGGAAGAAAAAGGGGAAGGGAAAGGAGAGAGGGAAGGGAGGTAGGAAGGAAGGAAAGAAGGGAGGGAGGGAAAAAGAAGCAGAATTATGGATACCCTGACAGGAAAGAAACATAAAGCTCTGGATTGGGCCCCACCCCGATCCCACTTTCCACTAAGTCTCTTTTTGTTAGGGAGGATTTTCTGAGAAAATGTACCTATAATTAACTAACTACTTTGGGTCCTTAGTGGTTGAAATAGTCTCTCATTACTTTTCAACTAGTTCAGAAATCCCAAACACGGTGTTCTGAGATTCTGAGGCAGATGTGATGGGAAAAGCAAGGCTTTCTGGCCCCAGAAAGGACACTGAGCAATTCCTAGAATTAAAGAACGTAGAAATGCCCTCATTTCTGTGAGCATCTCCTCCATATTTGAGTTTGCCAACAAACCATGAGAGCCCATGGCTGGGTGCCTCACGTGGATCTGGCACTGAGTACGTGCTTGTAAATGTTTGTCGATGGAACAAGTAGAGAAAGTAATGAAGCCCAGACTCAGGAAGTAAGTTTCTGACATGGCCCAAGAACCTGGCTGCAACCTGGACTGCCTTGGCTCCCAGGAAGCCTGTGACACTAAGACCTTTGCCCCCTCTGACTTGAGGGAGAGACACAGATCACTGGATGGACCAGGGGTCAAGCTGATCTTGGATGAGAGATGGCATTAGGCTAGTAGGGCCACAGTGATTCTGGGGGGACTTCCTTTGAGCACACATTCAGGCTGTAAGGCTTGGTAAAGAACTATCTTGGTCCCTGAAAGCTCAGAAGGAAGCAATGGGTGAAACTGGAATAGATTCTAGTGGAGTCGTGGGTCTTTAAGTGTTTCTCCATGGTCACGTTTTTTTGATATGGAATCACATGCTTTGATAAGGAACAGCCCCAGGAGGCACTGGAGCAGTGAACTCATCTTGCTCTCCAGCTGCCTTTTCAGAAGAATTTTATTTTCTTCTAGCAAAGCAATGTTATATACATTCAGCTAAGATATTTCTCTTCCAATGGAGCTAAATGTCGTATCATAGACAAGATCCACCCATCTAATTTGAAAGAAGGTCAGTGAGTAGAGAATAGCTCAAATGGCAATAAAGTTATGGGAGAAACTGATTAAAGTCATACACATGTGCAGTTACAGACCAAAGTTTAAAAAAAATTAAAAAAAAAAAAACTCTCCTTGGAATGAAACCAAATGATAGCCTGGATCCTAAAGTGAAGTGATATTGTTCCAATTTTTCCTTTATCAGACAAAAGAAAAAGTCTTTCCATGTAGCCTTTTGACATAGAGCTAATTTAAAGAAGATTTGGGAGTATGATGCCGGATCAGATGCCTTTGCAAATTCCTTGCTGTTTTCATTTGAAATATCTCATTTATGCTCAAATTTCCGATTGGAAATTTAATGACTTTTTCTTTAAGGGAAGTTGGCAAGCTGGGTTGGTTTAAATACAAATCTCCCAAAGGTAAAAGATTTGACATCATTATAAAAATAGAAAATATTCTCATTGTCCTTTTGAGATGTTTCTCCTAGAAGTCGGGGGATGTTTCTGAACAGCAGATGCGTTTTGGTAAAACAAAGTTGGAAAATATGTGAAACTCTTGACATTAAAACTACTTCCTGAGTTGTGTCAAGTTCTGTGGCTGCCCAGGGTAACTGAGACCATTCTATTTGTGGCAATAAACTTGGAAATGTTGGAAAATGCCCCAGTAATAGAAACACTCATAATTTGCTGCCTGGTGATTTTCACCTCAATTCTGGACAAGTCCTTTACCCTGAGCCTCGGTATCCCTATCTGTCAAATGGGAAGGCTGGCCTCCATAACCTTTAGGGACTCTTCAAGCATGGATATTCTCTGAGTTTATGACTCATTAACATATAAAATGTGTTTTGCATTCAGCTGGTAGGGAACATTTTTTTTCAAACTAGCAAAATATCAGATTGCTGAGTAATTTCTCAAATCAGACATGGCTCATCCAGTGCAATCAAGTACCAGCCCATTTTCTACAAGCAGCCCAAACTGACCTGAAGTGAACTGCTTCTCTGCCTCTGCCCCACCCAGCCTGAGATGAGCCAATTCAAAGACCTGATTATGTTGAGGAATAAATACAGAGATACGCTTCTCTAATGAAAACAAGCTAAGAGTTGCTTTCTCATGGTAGGTCAGTGCAGGCTCACGTCTTTGCTGAAAATTCAAATGCAGCGAGCATCTTGATCACCTTTCAACCTGCAGGTAGGCCTAATCGGTTTAACCTCCCTCAAATGCCTTTAGGGTCTGGGACCATGTCTTGTTCACCTCTGTGTGTCCAGCTCCTACATCCGGGCCTGACAAAATACAGAGTAACCATATTAATAAATCAGATCATTGAAATGGCCTATCTAGACACCGCTTCAACATTTATATAGAGGAGGATGGGGGCAGAAATCTATTACAAAGACAGGGAGGTAGCTAGGAGATTTGTCTTGGAGCTACAGTTGCTTAGCAAGGATACTGAATTTGCTGAGACTATAACTGCTTATTGATTATTTAATGTTTACTTAATTAGTAACTAGGGTACTTAGTTTGTACCTAGGGTACCTAATTAGTACCTAGGGTAGTTTGGGAGGCAGACGGTGATGCGAATTTGGACAGCTTTTTCCTGAGCCACCCCCACCATGCCACCCAGGGCAATTGATGCCATGATGTCTGAGGACTTCCTCACAGAGTGTCCCATGCAGAGGTATACAGGATAGAGGAGGAATGTGCTTCTTTCTCATAGGTGTTTCCCTTTCCTGTTTGCACAACTTCAGACCATGCAGTCACTGCAGCCATAGGAAGCAGCATGTACCATGTGAGACTGTGTATACACGGGCTTCTTGCATAAGGATTCTAGTGCATGGTGTTTTCCTAGGGGCGCAGGGTGGAGGGAACAGTGGACAGAACACAGGCTTTGGAGATGGATGGGGCTGGGTTTTTAATCCTTGGTGGGGGCAGTGGCACTGAAGAACTTTATGACGTTGACAGGCCACCTAATGTCTCATCTGTAAAGAAGGGAGAATCCTACTTCCCTCACAGGCATATACCTAGACTGCCATAAATGGCTGCAACTTATACCATTCATTCACCTTTTTGTCATATGGGCCTGTTTTACGCGGGCCTCTCCAGGCCCTCGTGGCAGGCTCTGTTCTCCCCCTGTAAACACAAGGAACACATTTTCTTTGTCCTGCCAAAGTAGTGGAACAAGTCCATGCAGATGACCCCTGACCTTATTCAGGAGTGGAGTCAGGGGTAATCACACACGTAGAGGCACTGTGCACAAAAGCCTGGAATAGTTACTGCCGCTTGGAGGAGTCTAGGGCAAATGTTAGGACAGGACAGACAGGACCTCAAATCAGTTTTGCCACTCAGACACCAAGGATCCTTGAGTCCTGACAAAGCTGGCCTTTTCAGACCCTGCCAATGATGACTGGGGTTGGGAGAGTCAGGTTAAATTTCCTGACCTACTTGTCCCAGCCTGACTGGGGCTATTTCTCATTCAAACCACAAGTCCCAGCGAGGCACTGTTGATGTGTCTGTGCGGGTATGTGTATATGTGAACACGCATGTGCAGGCAGGCACATGTACATGTATGCACATGGATATGGGACGTTTTTCCCCTTAAAGGGAACACTACATGATTATAAAATACTCACATAGTGAGTATTTGAAAATGGAAACAGAAAACATACTTCAAATATGAGAAACACCTTTCGAAATAAGAGCTTAAAAAAAATCTCAATTTTTGAAAAAAAACATCCCTGATAAACTCACCAAATGGACATATTAAAAGGTGTGAAGCATGTCAAAATAATAAAATGTTAGGCACATGCAATGTTTAGAACATATCCACATAATAATACCAATATCAAGCATGCAATGTTTTTAATTACCTTTATTAAATACAATAACTAACATTAAAATCAACCCTCACATAATCCCTTTCTTGTGCTGTACTTTCATTTTGTGAGGTGCTTTCTTTTCAGGCATCTAGCAAGCTTATTTTGCAGACACTCCATAATGTTAGCTGATTAAATGTATTCGAATGTAAAATGGATGCCATATCCTCAGAAGCATTCACAGGTAAAGTTTGAACTTGGAAGACAAAATAATGTTACATTGACTAGGAAAAACCATTGGGTTTGGATCTCCACGGCCTATTCCAGTCTTCTAGCATTGCGTGGCAGCAGCATATCTTCCGAGAAAAGCCAGCAAATTTTAGAGAAAATTCATCCTTTTACCTGGCCTATGAGCGATATCAGTACACCTAGGTTTCAACATCTGCTGTGAGGAAGATTAAGAACAAGATCCTAATTTCTGGTACACTCTTGATGTTGGAAAAATATCAGCTAGCAAGCATTATTAGCTATCTTCGAGTTGACAAGAATGCGGGATTAAGTTTCTTTAAGGCAATTACACTTTTGATGACCCCTCTGCATATAAAACATGTTAGCTAATGGGGGTGCAGAGGGGCAGGCTTAAGTGTTTGATCAGGAAATCCTGCGTGAGCATATTGGATGGAAATTTGATTAGTAGCCTTAGTGACGGGCGATCAGATCCTTCGGGTCTGCACAATCAGATCTGGCAGGACTTGCCTTCTTGCCTCTTTGAAGGAGGTGAACATTTGTACAGAATCAAGACAGTGCTGGGTCCTTGGGTTTTTGTTTTTTTTTTTTCTTTTCTTTTCTTTTTTTTTTTTCTGGGTCCTTTTCTTTAAGTTATTGCAGACGAAAGCCTGAGAAGTACCTTTTATTTTCCTTCAACAATATGTTTGCAGTTACCTTAACGTTGAAGAATAAAATAAAAATTGGCCTGTCCTTGAAAATTGGAGGGCAGAGGAAGTAGAAATAAAAAAAAAAACGGAGCCAGAAGGGACCTAAGAGAACATTGTTATAAGAATAATGGCAAACGCTGACACTCAAACAACACTCACCACACTCGAAGCATTGCTGCAAAGGTTTTCAAACAACTTGCACAAGGCCTCTATTTGACAGAGAAGGAAATGCACAGCATGGTGAAGTGGCCCAAGGTAAGGCAGCCAGGATTTGAGCCCCTGATCCAGGCTCTTGACCACTCTACACACTCCACACACTTCTACCTTCCCCATGTTCTAAGTGGGAAACTGAGTTCCAGAGAGAAGCCGTGACTCTCCCAAAGTGAGTCAGCTGTGACTAAAGCCATATTCTCCTTCTCTCTTCATTCCGGGGCTCTTCTCTTACGCCTCAAAACTTCACCTTCCTCTGTCAGCATGGCCAAAACAGAGTCTGGGCTGGGTGCTTTGTATCTATCATATCATACAATTCTTTTGTTTGTTTGTGTTTTGTTCGTTTGAGACAGAGTCTTGCTCCATCGCCCAGGCTGGAGTGCAGTGGGGTGATCTCAGCTCACTGCAACCTCCGCCTCCTGGGTTCATGCAATTCTCCGCCTCAGCCTCCTGAGTAGCTGGAATTACAGGTGCCCACTGCCACACCCAGCTAACTTTTTTTTGTAATTTTAGTAAAGACAGGGTTTCACCAAGTTGACCAGGCTGGTCTTGAACTCCTGACTTCATGATCCACCCACCTCGGCCTCCCAAAGTGCTGGGATTACAGGTGTGAGCCACCACACCCAGCCATATCATACAATTCTTAAATCACCCTTAGAAAGGGATACAATTTCCATTTTACACACAAAAGAAACTGTGGTCTCAGAGAGGTTAGGCAACCTGCCCATGATCACACAGCAAGAAACAAAAAAGAGATTTGATCTCACATCTGTCTCATTCCAGAGTCTATTCTCCTTCCCACTTTCTCTATGAGAAAAAATTAGGCTGAGAGAAGAGGAGGAAAGAATAACCCCAGCAATATTTTGGGGCCAAACAGGCATTAAAGGTATGAGTTTACATTATGCAAATTTGTTAATGCATTTGTTTAGCACAAGGAACAGAGTCCAATTTTCATATTAGGTGTATTTAGTTGAACTAACAGGTATTTTCCATATGCCTGATCTCCAGTCAGTGAAATAAGGCCCAGCATTAGCAATGAGCCTTTAGTCATGGCCATATCCAGTCTTTAAAACGTGCATCATTAAAAAAAAAAAAAAAAAAAAAAAAAGTCTCACACACACACAGACACACACACCCCTACCCCATATAGTCTATGTTTTAATTTTCCCTTTTTTTACACGGCCTGTAAGGTCCCCAGGTTCCTCTTTCAGTGTGAACCATAAAACACAGAGATATGTTTATAAGAGAAATAAAACACAACAGTCTAGAAATCTCTCACTAGTAAAAAGTGATCAAGGTACATTCTGGCATCAGATTGACCCTCAGTCACAGGAAAGTCAATTAATTGTGATGGCCATATGGATCGATTATTCTGGAAATCTTTGACATGACTTCAGCCCTGCTGCCTGACAATGGGATACACATCAAATGCGACAGCCACTTCTGAGGGAGCAACAACAGTGGGGGTACCCACCAGCACACCAACTCACCTCAGACAGCGAGGCCCGACTCGCAGGGAATGCAGCATTGGTCCCTTCCTCAACTGGGAAGCTGGATTCTGCCATTTGAAAACATCTTGCTTCTTGTAAGTTCATAACCATGCGAGTGAAATGCATTTTTTTGAGTCAGGGTCTTGCTACGTTGCCCAGGCTAGTCTCGAACTTCTGGGCTCAAGCGATCCTCCCACCTCTGCCTGAAATGCATTTTAAAAATACAATATAATACTAAAACTAAAACAGCAACTCTCAATATATTTTTTTTTTTTTTTGCAGGAAGAGGGAGGACACTATATACATAGGTTAATGCATGTCTAAATGAGCTCAATTTGTTTTCTTGAGGTTTCAATGTTTCCCTTTCCTTTGAAATTTTTTATCTATAACAAAAATAATTCACAGAAGAATAGAAGACAAAAATCTTCCCTAGTCCTACTACCCAGTGAGAACTATCATTAAGATTAATATTGCATTTTTCCAGATATTTTCAGTCTAATATGTAATTACAATCATTGGACATAATCAAAATAGCTACACTAATTTTTGAAAAAGCTTACTTGTGGTTTTTTTTTTATTCGTATTGTAAAACTATATAAACTCTTAGGAAAAGCTCCAGGTAAGTGAACAGAATAGTATAGAGAAGAAAATGAAAATTCCCTCTAGCCTACCCCTCGGCAAGAAACGCTCTTTAATGGGAATCCCCAGGCTCTGAGCATCTCCCCTCTCCAGCTTGGGTCCTCAGCTCCAAAGCTCCACTGTCCTGTCTCTGTGTCCTGGGACAGGGGACAAGGGGCTGTCCTTACATTAATGCTCCACACGCCTCCACCCAAGTCCAGGCAGCCAGCCCTTCAGTCCTGGGGTGGCAAACCCGCCCTAGAGTCCTTCATCTCCTTGGCTACTTTATGTCAAAATATTCATATTTGTTTTTTACTTAATAGCTAATGTCCTTTGCCGGCAACCCTCTGCCACACCCCATTTTAAATATTATGGTCCTAATTACAGAGGATGATTACTGAATGACCAAATGGGGAAGGCAGACCCTGATCACACTCTGGAGGCCCAGCCTCTCTCTTACAAAATGGGACTCTTTTTTTTTTTTTTTTTTAACACCATCCAATGATGTCACCCGTTTGCGGTTTCTCTGGGACTTTATTAAAATGTTTGTGACGGAGCCAATGTAAACCATCCTAAATCCAACACAGAGCTGAAAGGACTGATTTTAGGGAATGCGAAGATATGGATCATTGGGCCTGTCGAAGCCCCATCTTGAGCCAATTATTGGTGTCATCTTGAGCCAATTTAATCAATCCAAGAGGGATTGGGGGGTGGAAGGGGGCGCAGGCGGGGGTTGTGAGCGTTGGTCAAACGTGCTGGCTCAAATGCTTGTGTCATGAAAGCTACACAGCTCTAGCTTTCTGGATTTCAGTTGCTGCTCTAACACACGCTTTCATCCCAGGGTACCCCATCTTGTGCCAGTTTCAGCCACATTGTTGGGTTTGTTTGAAATTGTTGAGCAGGGCTGATCTAGGTTTGAAAGATTAAGCCCCCGGAAGTCTTAATGGTCACTTCTCATTTGGGAGACAATGTCAAGGAAGCAGACCCCACAGACACCACTGACATCTGACCCATTTAGGGACCCAGGGAAACCAGTCCTTCCACCTCTCACCCCAGATGGACTGTACCAAGAAAGGGTCAGGAGCAGTCTAAGTGGGATACTTAGAAACAAAATCCAGTGACAAACGACAGCCTTGAGTATTTATTTTTTGTTTGGTTTTTCTTTCTTTTTTAAAATGGTTATCCAGCACTATAAATTACAAAGTGGATGTTTTTCTCACTTAAAAAAAAAAATGACTAGAAAGAAAAGACCCAGAGTCACCATCAATGGAAATATTTGGCCATGTCAAGAGCTAAAGTAACATCAGCTTCTGTTTTCCATTTTACACTTGGTGCCTCGAATGGATGATACAAATATAGGCAAGGCACAAAGAGAATATATTTTATTTACAAACCCACAGAAAATGATTGATATATGTGGCACACAATTATTATTTTATTTATCCACATATTTATGTATATTTGTCTATGCTCCAAAAAGGATGTAAGGGGTGTACCCAGACCTGAAATAGTTGATTAGCTGCCCCATCCTCTCTCCTACATTCTTCTCCCCATCTAAGTTTCAAAGGACTGCTCCTCCTACCTCCCCTGGGGCAGCGCTTCACATTTTTTATGATACCAAAAGGGTCTAGGCTGCCTAGTACGTGTACGTCGCGTGTTTTGATGAATAACATCCATGAATATTCTCAATCACTTCTCCAGAACCAGCTATTTGTCTTGGATGTAGCGCTCCACAAGCCCGGCATGGTTTGGAATACTTAACACTGCAGTAAGTCTTGTCAGTGCATCTCTGCACAAGCTTGAGGCCACAGAGCAGAACGTGGACCGATAACACGATTGTTTCCAACCCCATAAAATTGAAGAGAAAGGTCCTCTTGAGTTTTGGAATGCATGCTTGCTGTCAGTTCACAAAGGAGGTATCCAAAATCTTAAGCCAGGAACAAAAGAATACGAGTCTGACAACCGCCTTGATGTTCTCAAATTTAATCACTTTAAAGAACCCTGCCTCCCTCATCATTGAATTATTTTCACAAAACAATGGATATTGAATTTATCTCTTCCTATAATATGCAATCTGAAAGTTGTTTTGATTGAAACTGACTTTCCTTCTATTATAACTTGTTTCCAAAGACTTTGATTGCTAAACTTGTAATTTCTGCAAACCTGATGGACTTCTGGGACAATATAGGGGCTTCATTACTCTGAATGTGTTCGAAACAAATCCAGAATGAACTTTTATCACTGCAACCTCCGGGGAAAGAGTAGGAAAAGCAACTCTGGGCTGGGCTGGCTTGATCCAAGTCAATATCTCCACTTGAGAATGTGTTAGTCTGTTTAGAAGCCAGGCTAATCCTACCTTTCAATTATAGAAGGAAACAGATTTTAAATTCAAGACTCAAGGTGGGTCCTCTGAGTGTGAGTCAAACGCTCCGGTGCTTTCAACAGCAAATGCTACTGCCTATCTCAAGGCGGAGGCCAGCCGGGACTGCAGGGTTTATAAACAATGCTCTGCTATTTATTGGAGCTGCCCACCCGAATCCAAATCTTCCTCTCTTCAATAGCAGCCGATTTACCGCAGTTTAAATCAGGGTTCTGCAGCCCTGCCGGGATCTGCAATTTATTACTTGCTGCAAGAGCTCAGACCCAGAGTTTAAATGTCCCGAGTTGAAAGTTTATACCAGTCAGGACAGAAAATTATTCTCTCTGCCTAGGTTGAAGCACATTACTTCTTTATTGAATTAATTATGATAAGGATCATAACTTTAAACGAGGGGTGAGGTGCTGGCTTTCCGCTGGGATTGCTTGGAGCAATTTTCATCCAAGCATTTTTGTGGAGTTATTGAGTCTGGCAGGTCTGAACTTTGGAGAGGAGTAACTTTCTCCAGAACTTGAAAGGGGTTGGACATTGATCCAGGCAAAGCTTTACCAGATTCCATGTCTCGAGACAGGGAAATTTGCACTGCATGCTGAACAAATAACTGCGGGACCGGATGAAAGACAGCTCAGCAACTCCTCATGTGGCCTCGAGCATGGCCTTTCCCTGGCAGACATGGCCCAGGGAGGGCAAGGAACAAACAGGGACAGAAAGGTCCCCAGCAAGCCCATCCTCCCCTGCCTCTTTATCTTCCAAGCCCAGCCTGGGCTACAGGGTTGTGCAAGTGGCATACTGGATCCTGGGTCCAAATCCTGGTTCTGCCACTTACTAGTGGGGTGACATGAAGATTGTTCCTTTTCTTCTGTCTCACCCAACATCTCTGGACTACTTTAAGAAATGTGTGTATATGTCATATATGTGTATATATATATTTATACGTACACATACTATATCTATAGTGTGTATATATATGATTATTATATTGGAAAATATATACACATATATATGTGCATAATACACACACCTGGCACTTAGGGTTTAATTAAATATATATACACATATATATTTGTGCATAATACACACACACGCGCACACACACCTGGCACTTAGTTGGGTCTTAATTAAAGGTAGTCATGATTACCATTGTCATTATCATCAGGAAAATGAAAAAGTTAAGCCAGACCAATATCTCACATCTCTTTGAGCTAAAATCTCCCCAACTCCTACCCAGGTGACAAAGCAGTGTGGGTCTCTGGCTGTGGGCCCAGGCCCCCATGCTGCCAGCTGGACTGCACTCAAGGCCGTCTTCCTGGCTTCTCCACCCACCCCCACCCCCACTCTGCAGAGTCAGGAGTTTTGCTGCCTGGGTTGCAAGTGCTGTGGCTATTCCTGGATGTCTCCCATACAGGCCTCACCATCTAGATCCTGGTAGCCCTGTAGTGACAGGCCTTACCAGGGAAGGTGTACCTTTCCTAGCACACCTTTACACTCAGGAAGGTAGCCAGCTCAGTGGATAAAGCCTTGCTTGCAACTCAAATTAGGGTTGACGTATAACTTATCATCTAAACCAGGGCATTTTTAACAATGAAAAGGGCGCTGCTAATAATTACTTTGGGACATCACACATAACCAAGACTGGCCTGGCACCTCGGATGTATGACCAGCTATTCTCAGACCACTGTAAGTCTCAGAGCATGCTTCCTCATTACAGAAAACATTCCATTTGCATGAACTTTACTAAGTCCACCTCTCCAAAATAACCTTCCCTAATGACTTGACAGCTCTAGGCCAGCATGGTCTGACAGGGCCCTGAACAGCCACAGCCAGCTCCCAGCCATGAATGGATTATGCAGTGCTTTTCCTTCACTGTTCCCCTGTTCCCCATGGGAGAGTGTCTGTGTAAAAGTGGCTATGGAGCCCAGTGTCTAAGTCATCTTTTGGGACTTGAAGAGAAGGGGACCTTCAGGAACCCAAAGAGCCCAGGCTCTTTACACAGCCTTTAGTGCAGGGGATGGGGTACCAAGATCACATCTATACCAACATGCTCATCTGCAATCCAGTGCAACCCCAGCAATTCTACTGATGGCCTTGGCAGCTATCACTTGGTGAGCAATTGCAATGCGCCTGGTCCTTGCTCAGGGTCTCACATTGAATTACTTCATTAGATCCTCCCTAAAATCCTAACAGGAAGTGCTATCGTTAACAATGATAGATGAGGAAACTGAGGCACAGAGAAATTAAGTAACCTGCCCAAGTTCACCACACAAAAAAAGTGGCCCGGCTAGGCTTTGAACTCCAGCAACCTGCAGCTGACCCTTAGAAGCAAAGATGTACTGTATAGAGTGAAAATGGGCTTAGGCCTTGTTTCAAAACCTGCCTTTACCAGTTCCTCATGTGACCCTGGGCAAGTTCCCTTTTTAAATAACTTAATCCCCAATATAGGACCTAGACTTGTTGTAGGGTCAAAAGAGACAATGTATGTGCAGCTATCTCATAAGGTACAGGAACCCAAGTACAGTTTCTTCACATATCTGTTGCAACAGTCCTACCTGACAGTGAGTCCTCCACTGTGTCCCAGCAAGTGGCCACCTAGCCTGGCTTAGAACATGCTGTCTGTCCCCAGTTCTTATCCTCGGGGCCCTGCTCTCAGCAGCTCAGGACCTAGCCTTAGCCCCAGATCCCTCAGAAGGTCAGCTCAGCTCTGAAAGAGAAGCCCACTATCCCAGGAGTTCAAATCATCGGGTCCTGACAGAGACGGCACCACTTTGGAGAGGTTTTATTTCAGCTACTTCCAAGGGACTGTATACCCCCAAGTTCCCATTCTGCAGATGTGCCTGCAGCCCATCCACCACGATTGTCCAGAAGCTAGGTCTACCGGGAACTCAGCCAATCAAGTGGCCAGTGAGTCAGGAGGCCTGGGGCTCCATCGCCCAGCTGGCAAGCCCATCAAACATCCACCCTGAGGCCCTCTCCAGGCAGGACACACAAAACTAAGACAACGGCTCGTCCTCATGCCTTCCCTTCTCCCTGAAAAAGTGTGTTTTGCATCCCACCCTACCCCATGGAGCCCACATGGTTTAAGTTACTGGAGCCCCCTCTGAAGGGGGTGGTCTATTACTTTCATCTGTCAAAGAGAAGATACCACAGCTGGGAATAGGGCAAGGTCTGGGCACAGGGACAGCAAGCAGGGACTGGGCCAGGTGGTCTGGCCGGCAGCCTGCCCAGGCCTCCCCTCAGTCTCTCAGAGTCAGGCCCCAGACCCGTGGCGCCTGCCCAAGCCATGCCTCTGTATTAGGAGGGTCCCTTCCTCCCAACAGGGTTAACCAGAGGTGAGCGTGGGACAAATGTTAAGTTCCTCAGCTTTCTGCAATGCAGGGCAGACAACAAGATTGCCATGCTTCAGAAGGAATACAGGCTGAAAATAGCAACAGGTTCCAGGAGGGTTTTGAGAGTTGCAGAGAATGTGACAGAGTAGCGAATATGACTAATTTTGAACAGGGCGGTCTGTACCATCATTCAGCATCTATTCTCATTCAAAGGTTCAATGTGCTTCAAGGAAAAAAAAAAAGGTCAATTTATTCACACTAAAATGTGAATGACTAAATGTTTCTTATGCACTGCACTTCATAGATGTGTTTCATAGAAAACATATGAATAGAAATTGCCAGTGCAACTCTTCAGTTACCACCTCCCCCGATACAAAAATGCACACACGCACTGACACCAGCAAGCACGAACACATGCCTCCCCATCCAAACCAAACTACTTAGTATTATCTGAGTACCCTGGACCCTCTCTTCAGGCCAGGCTTTTATGCTATCTACAACTCATGAAGGCATCCCTTCACTTTGTTTCCCTGGTTATCTTAAATTCACCCTTCAAAACTCAGCCCACTTATCACCTCCAAGAAGCTTTCCCTGCTTGCACCTACCCGCAGGCTGCATTAGGAATTGCTCCATGATGTACCCTCTGCATGCTCCGCAGGTAGGGCCCTCCCCATGCTGGGCTGTCATTGTTTCCTGATCTGACTCTCCCACTAGACTGTCAGCTCCTCCAGGCCTGGGTCTCATGCTCCATTTTACTCCTAATGCCTATAAAAGGCTTGGCACAGAGTAGCATCTTGGGGAGTGTTGGTTGAATGAAAAAATGACAATCTGCATCAAGGAAGCTTCTTTCTAAGGAGTCTGTAGAGCCAGGCACACATGGAAGAGTGCCTGAGTGTGACACAGTTCTGCACCTAACAGATGCACCCACAAAAACACACGGGCTCTTTTCCCCTGACCAAAAACCATTCATCAGTTTCCTAAGAATCATTCTGCCCACAGCTGGGGAAAAAAAACAACAGAATCAAGAGCTTGAAGAACTGCAGAAGACCCTGTGCCTCTCAGTATGTCATTGGGGTCCCTGGAGATATATGTAATGAAAAATGTTAAAACTAGCCAGTAAATAAATATGCCACGTTGAGTGTAGTGTCCACAACCTCTCAGAACTGCAGTTGTCACCACCCCACCAGCCCACACATCATCAGGTCCACCTACAGGCAAGCAAATGGTTTCCAAAACACAGTCGTTTTTATTTACGGTTTTTATGACAGTACATCCTTCTAGACTACCTTTTTCTGTCACTTGGACCTAAAGCAATAGCTTGCTTCCTTCTGCCACCCCAAGCTCTAGAGCCTGTCCAGGGCCAGAGACTGCCCAGCATAATAGGAGCTTCCCAGGATACATTTGCCACAAGTCACACACGGGCATGCCCATCTGCCCACACATCTATATGCACACACACATGCACACACACAGGCGTGCACACACACATGCACACACACGCACACACACGCACACACAGTACACACATGCACGTACACATGCACACATACGCGCGCACACACGCACATGCACACACACCCGCGCACACACACACAGAGGCATGGGAAATCACAGGGTGGGGAATGGACAGCATCAGCTCTAGAGCTGTCCCACTTGGGTTCAAGTCCTGACTCCATCCACATTTACTATTGGGATGGCCTTGAGCAAAATATTTAACCATCCTGGGCCTCCATTTCCTCACCTGCAAAATGGGGAAAATTATCATTCTTACCCCATAGGAGTAGGCTCAGATTAAATCAACCTAAAGTATTCCTAACAATGTCCAGCTATCATACACACTATAAAGAGATGTCAGCAATCACGAGCATGTACTCACACATGCAGAAATTCACACTGCTAATCTGTGATTTCCCCATAAGTGATTCTCAGTCATAAGCAAGAAAGTTCCCTTCCTTGACTCTCTTATAACCTAAAGTGCCCCGAGAGTAGGGGCTATGGTTAGGACTCACAATCATTCATTCATTCATCCAACAAACTTTTTTTTCTTTTTGAGACAGTTTCACTCTTGTTGCCCAGGCTGCAGTGCAATGGTGCAATCTCAGCTCACTATAACCTCCACCTCCCTGGTTCAAGTGATTCTTCTGCCTCAGCCTCCCGAGTAGCTGGGATTACAGGCACCTGCCCACCATGCCCGGCTAATTTTGTATTTTTAATAGAGACGGGGTTTCACTATGTTGGTCAGGCTGGTCTCGAACTCCTGACCTCAGGTGATCCACCTGTCTCAGCCTCCCAAAGTGCTGGGATTACAGGCGTGAGCCACCACGCCCAGCTTCCAACAAACATTTAATGAACGCCTGCAATGTGCCAGGGATGGATCAAGATCTAGCGTGGCCTTGAGGAGTGACAATGGTCTGTGGTAAGTGCCATAATAAAGTAGAGAGAAAGGGAAATAATCCAGCTCAGGAAATCAGAGGAAGGCTTCTTGAAGGGGAGAACATCTACATACTAAAAGCTGAGTACAAGTTAGCCATGTGAAGGGGTGAAGAGGATGGGAGATGGACTCAGGCTGCACTGACTCAAGTTAATTAATTATAACAATCAGTAACTACCATTTATTGAGCATTTTCTCCGTGCCAGGGCCAGTGTCAAGCATTTTAGCCATAGTATCTCACTGAAGCCTCACTCTCAGCTCTGAGTAGACGGACAGCCTCTGCTTTGTATTTTGTTCATGCTGTATCCTCAATGCCTAGAATGCTGCCTAGAACTTAAGGAGTACCCAATAAATATTTGTAGAATGAATAAAACTCAAACACTGCCACGAAGGTGGTCCTAAAATGACCCCATTTTACAGATGAGGAAACTGAGATGTAGAGAAATCAAGTGACTTGCTGAAGGATGCCCCACAACTAAGTGTGTAACGGAGCTAGGATCGGCTGGAGCTCTGTCTGGTGTTGGGCTGGGACTCTCACCTCCCCGTCTGCTGGTCAGGCCAAGTGCATTACTCAGGTTCACTGAGGATGAGGCTGGCCTGAGGGACCTCAGCAGCCAAAGCAGCCATCCCCTCACATGTGACCTGAGAAAAACCAGGTCACAGAAAACCAAACCCCGCTCCCTACACAGTGGGCTCTGTGGAGGGCCAGCCAGTGGGTTGCCCAGCTGGCTCAGCAGCCTGTATTTACATTTCTCTCTCAATCTGGAGGCTGCAGATTGAAATTATCTCCTCTCTGCCGTGTCAGCCTGTCCTGAGGTTCGCTCCCAGCCCCAGCAACTCCCAGCAAGCTCAAGGCAGTCCCAGCTGGGACATGATAAAAATCCTCTGTACCATGGTTTCATTTGGATGGGAGAGGAAGGCCCTCCCCTCAGCATAGGCTGCAGCAGAGCCTTTTCAGTTAGCAGTCTGCCCTGCCTGGGGACTGAAGGAGAGCAGAAGAGCCCCCACTGTACCCCAGCCCCAGCGGCCTCTGAGAGCCATAGGAGTACCACCACAGGACCCTGGGAGAGCAGAGTCTACAGCTGACCCAGGCTTCCATACTGCAGCCCAGGTCATCTGCTGGGCAGATGACTTCTAGGGGATGGGGGAGATATAGGGCACCTCCCCATGGCCAGCCTCACTATCTCTGTGAGGAAAGTACTTGCTGTGCAACCCTGGGTCAGTTCCCTCCCCTGTCTGTGTCTCAGCTACTTCATCTGTACAGTGAGGGACTAGGATAGATGATCTTGGGTGACATGCTGCAATTTGCCATGCCAGGCTCTTCTAAGCTTCCTGAGGGCAGAGGCCAGACTTTATTCCTATCAGCATCCCCAGCAGCCTGCATAATGCCTGACACTCAGAGCACTCAGGGAGTGTCTGTTGACTGAATGAATGACAAAGATCTGCCTGTCCCCCTCCCTTGCCAGTGGTGACCACCCTTTCAAAGCCCCCCAGGGATCTCATGAACCCCACCACACCTGGAACCCATCTTAGTGATCCCTTGGCCAGCCCCCGACGCCAGGTCATATCTTGATCTATAGATTAATCTTTCCCTATTTGTGCTGTCAGTGTGGGGTCTCAATACAAATCACTTAGTGCACTATAGCAACTTGATAAATACTGGTTATTACCATTATTGTTATAGTATCAGACAAATTCATTCACACTAAGATCTTAATAATGAATAGAAAATGAACAGATCTCTCTATTCCAGATGGGTTCTAAGAAGGGACAACCCCAGGGAACAGATCTCTAACCATGACATCTCAAGTGCTACAGCAGGTGCTAGCCTGGGTCCAGGTGAGGGAACAGGGAGGGCAGGCTTTCCAACAGGGAAGCAGAGTCTTGAGACCAAGGTCCACATCTCAGAGAGACTGAGGAGGCAGAGACAGGGCAGGAGGTGTACCGACACATCCCTGTGCTGAGAAGTCATATATTTACCCCTTGTGGAAGGTTCTGGGATGCTTCCTATGCCTTGTGGGCCAATACTGGACTAGGGGCAGAAGGGGTCAGCATGGGGCTGAGCCACACAAATGCTCTGTGGCAGGAAGGCACGCTTGGCCTAGAACCACATACCAAGCCTGAGGAATTTGCAAAGAGCTAAAAATTCTGAGTAAAGAATCAGCAATATGAAACAATTAAAGACACAAAGGTTTGGGCACTAGACTGTGCCACAGAGGTGCCCACCACAGAACCCTGGGGGAGCATTGGAATCCTAGTCATACTTCAAAATCCTCATAAGGACTTCCGCTTCTGGCGGTATTGTGGATTAGATATTCTAGTGGCGGGGGCGGGGATGGGTAGGGACCATACAAACAAACCTCCTAATATAAAAAGAAAACTAGATGAAATACATCAAACATCTTTTTAAACGCACAACTTAACTTGTAGTAAAATAAGAACTCTCCAAATGTCAGAGGTGGAGAGGAGACAGGACTCTAGCCTGTGGAGCCAACGCTGCAATGTCTCAGGCATTTGCTGAGACAGGGTTTATTGGCAACAGAGGATACAAGGTCTTAGGCTCCCCCACCCTGCCCCACTCCCACAACAGAAGCTGGGGTTCTTGAAGAGCTACACCCTAAGTAAAAGGATAGACTAGAAAAGAGATCTGCCCACAGCAAAGGGAAACAACTAGGTTATCTTAGGCTCAGATCCAAGTGGGGAAAGGAAAATAAAAGACTAAAGACTCCACTGACAATTCATAACCATAGCCTCAGCCTGCAGGTCTAGGATTCAAATTTACATTACCTGCCCAGTTTAAGAAACCCCAAGTCAAGAAATTAAAGCATCTCCAGGCTGGTGGTTCTCTGGGACAACCGGAAGAGGCAAAAGCAACTTCTCTCTGGAAGAGCACGGCATCAACCCAGGTCCCTTAGGTTCCCTACAGGTGTAGAGTAGTCAAGTAGAGCTCACAATAAAAAAAAAAAAAAAGTTATAAGACACATGAGGAATAGTAAGTGAGAATCACCACAAGCAACCAATAGTAGACTTACACCCAGAAGGACCTGAGACAGTGGAATGATTAGATACAATATATAAAATAAGTATACTTTTTAAATGCTTAATGAAGTAAAACAGGGAAGAAAAAACTCAGCAAGGAACAGAGATTATTAAAAATGGCCAGACTTATTAGGAAAATAAATAAATAAAACCTCTTAAAATAGAAACTCGAATTATTGAGGTTTAAGGCCCAATGAAATTGGTTAAGCAACTGAGAATTTGTGAGTTGGGAGGCAGATCTAAAGTTATTACTGATAGTGCAGCAGAGAGAGAGAGAGAGATGAAAAATGTAAGCGGGACTAAGAGGCATGGATGATAGAATGAGAAGATCTAAACTATGTCTAACTGGAGTTCCTGAAGAAGACATTTAGAATTTCTTCTGAGATAATGAAGAAATAATAGCTAAGAATTTTTGAAAATTGATAAAAGATATGAATAATGAGATTCAGGAACCACAAGTAACCCAGGAAGGATAAGTAAAAACAAATTCACATGTAGACACATCATAGGGAAACTGTGGAATACAGAATCTTTAAAAATACTACAGGAAAAAGACTACGGATCACTTATACAAGAACAAGCAGACAAGCAGCAATGTTTTCAACCAAAACAATGGGAGCAAGAAGGCAGTTAAGTAACGTCTTCAATGTGCTAAGGGAAAATAACTATCTACCTAGAATTCTGAACCCAACTTAACACTCAGTTATGAAGACGAGGACAAGAGTCATTTCAGACCAAGAACTAAGTTGACTACTACATGCCCTCACTAAAGCACCAAAGGAAGAAGGAAGGTGATTCCAGAAAGAACTCATACACACAAGGGACTTGAGAACAAAGAAAATAGTATATAGGTGGGCAAAGTTCAGCAAGTATCAGTTCTATTGAGCAGTAACAATAATGGTTCGTGTTGGGATAAAAAATGATTTGAAACTAAATTAGTGGACACTGATAACAAGCAAAGTATGGCAGATGGCAAGCGGATAATTGCCTTTAAGTGTTAAAGGCACATGTTAAAACTTTTTTTTTTTTTTTTTGCTACCTTGTGTAAGACACATGTTGAAACTTTAAGAGTAACCACTAAAATGAGAGTATAAACTTTCTAAATCAATAGAGGAGGAAAATGGAATTTTTCAAGTATCTTCAAGTTGAACAAGGCATGAATAGTCCCTGACCTTGAGAATCTCAGAGTCTGGTGCAGAAGGCAAGCAAATAAAAACATAATTCTATTGACAACATTTTAAATGTATATGGTCAAATATTGAAAGAATGTGGGGAAGGTGGGTTGGTAGTCACGACACACATGAATGTGAATTAGTACAGTTGCTCTAGAGGACAGCTTGCCATTAGCTTCCCCGCCATTCCCCTCACTGCCGGGCTCGCTGAGCCATTCACCCCTGTGCAGGCCTGTGCAAAGGAGGTACACACGGACATGCTACTGCAGCATTATGGGAATAACAGAGACCCAGAAACAGCCTACACACCCACTAATGAAGGAATGGCCAAAACCACAAATATTCCTCCACAGCATAAAGCAGGACAAGGTAGCTCTATTATGTACTAATATCTAATAACTAATCCTACACACAAACACACACACATCACAGAAAGATATCTTCCAGGCCCAAGACAGGGTCCTGGAACCTCATAAGTGTGCACTGAATGTGAACTGAACTGAAGGTACACATTACTGCAGAGAGGGGTCAGGAGAGACATAGAGATCTAGAACTTGCGAGCCACGAGGAGCTTTCAGTAGAAACAGAATAAGCTAGAAGAAGAGAGTCTCTGGCTGACACTGTGAGGATGCTGGGGCAGAGGCAGAGAGGGAGCCCGCAGACCCCTCCCAGGCACATCTGGTGCATAGGTGCATGCCCCCCTCCCAAGCCCACACTTGATGGATTCTGGGAGTTCAGGACCAAATCTAGTCTAAAGTAAGGGTGGGAAGAGGAGGTTGGAAAAGGCCCAGGCAGCGAGCCACCACCCTTGCCTCCTTCCCACACTATCAGCTCTTGTCTTCCTGTTTGACCAAACTTGTCAAGCATGTTTTTGAAAGTTCCTATCCTTGAGAAGAGTTATGGGGGATGTGAGGTCCGGATCTCTCAGGAGGCCACAGTGACCACCCAGGCCACAGCTTCCCCTCTGCCCTGAACTCCCAGTGAGGAAAATGTCTACAGTATTTGGGCCACAGGGCTCACTTCCTACCAGGCTTCTCTCCCACGGGAGTCCTGTGGGGTTAGGTGAACTCAGCTGTGTGTGTGCACGCACTTCTCCAACTCAACTGCTACCCGACCACACATAAGACTCGCCCCCTATATTCTGAGCACACTCTTAGACACTGGAGATGAATCGACCCCTTTCTGTGCCTTAGTCCTTGACTACCTCTGCCACCTCTTCATTCACCATTCCATACTTTATGCAGAATATGAGTATATCCCTACACAGATAGGTTGTTTCTTACTTCTGAGCCTTTACTCAGTGCTGTTCCTCCTGCTGGGACTCCTTTCCTCTCTTATCTGATTAATGGTTCTTTGTCTTTTAGATTCAGTAGTCACTGCCTCCAGGAAGTCTTCCCTGACACCCCTCTACTCCAAGTTGGGCTCTATCTCTCTTTGGGATTTTCATCATGGTCTAGGCATAAATGTCTAATATGAAATTTCTATCAATACTAAAAGCAATATTTATGAAGTTCCATGAATGATACTAAGCATTTAATATGTATTAACATTTTTAATCTTCATACTATCCCTATGAATTGAGAGAGCTTCTAATTGCCTTTCTGAGAGTAATCCTCCCTTATTTCGTACTATAACAACTTAACTTTGATTCTATTGGGAATAGGAATGTGCCCAGGTTAATAATTACATTTTATTTATAACCTTGCAATTAAATTCTGATCAATGGGATACAGACAAAAGTTGTTAGGTGAGAATAACGGGAAGACCTTCCAAAGGATGGCTGAAGCAGCTGAAAAACACATCTCACCCTTCCTCCTTCATTCTTCTTCCAGCCTGGAATGCTGGCATAATGGCTGAAGCTGCAGTAGCCATCTTGCAACCATGAGACTGTCTTGAAAAATGAAGCCATCTTTTAAAAATGGTAAAACAGAAAAATAGTAGGAGGAGTTCCACTTATGATATGATCAATAGGCTCACTGGACGAAACTTCCCAGCAATTGTAACTATTAACTCTAGACAAATTTAAAAAATGCAACTATCCAAAGGAACTAGAAAGTGAACACAAGCAGGCAGATGTTGGAAGGGAGCTGATATCTGGAAGAAGGAATAGGGCCCAGGGTATTTCCCATTTTTACGGCTTTCAGCTTATAGACAGTTCAAAAATCATCTTGAACACACACTGAGTAGTGAGTAGCCTGTAGGGTGACTAACACTCATTGAAAACCTGTAGTTTTTCTGACTTAGAGAACCAGAGAACAAAGCTCAGAGAAACCTCAGCTGCTAAAAAGTAGAGGAGTAATCCTAGAAAGTAGAGAGTCAAAGACAAAGAGCCCTGAATTCTATGTAAAAGCTCTGGCTAAACTCTGGCTAATTGCTGAACCTTGCATTCATGGAATAGGCTCAAAGCTGCCCAGCTAATAACAAAAGTACTCAGCTGAGATTTGTATTGCTGCCCCAGAGACAGAGTTTGCAGTTTTGAATCCACCCAAGCAAATTACCAGCTAAAACAAACAAACAAAATCAACATTAACCATAAAAATAGAAGAGTCCAGGGCATCCAAAATATTACATTCACAATGTCCAGGATATAAAAAAATTACAATACGAAGGACAAGGAAGCTTGACTAATTGCCAAAAGAAAAGACAAGACGATAAAGACCCAGTTGTTGGAGTTAGCAGACTAGAATTTTAAAGCAGTTATTGTAACTATAATCAAAGAGGTAACAAAAATATACTTGTAATGAATAAAGATGGGAAGAGATGCTTGTGCTGCTGTTTCTAGACAGAGCATACCTGGAGAAGTTGGGGTACTTGTGCAGAGTTGGTTTTGAGGAGAGAGGGAGAGAAAAGGAGAGGGGAAGAGATAGAAAAAGGAAGGGAAAGGAAAGAGGAAGGGTAAGGAGAAGAGAAAGAAAGTGGAGAGGGAGACAGATGAGTAAGCATAGGGGTTCCAATGGATGCAGAACAGCATCTTAGGAAGGCAGTTTTCCTCTAAGCTGATCCCTGCCTCCTGATCCCTCTGATCTGAGAGTCACCTCTTCTCAGCATGCATCAGTCCTCCTCCTGTCACCCTGAACTGCCCGCAGGAGCATAGATCATCCTGTGACCCTCCAACTCCCGCTTCCTCCGATACTGCTTCATCCAGGCAGAAATACTGTAATATTCATCAAAGGCCCAGGGTGAGGAACAGGGAAACAAACCCAGACTCCACTATAAATTAGGGTAGTTGTAGGATAGGATTTATTCCGTATAACTGCAACCCCCCTTCCCATCCTAGCTCCCAGCTTCCCTCCATGAAGTCCAAACCTATGGACAGTTGTACCCCACAGCTCTCTGGAGGATTCTGTCCGGACAGCTGGTCCACCAGACGGCATTGCCCAACCTCACTTTCATCTTGAAGTGCCTCTTGAACAGCAGCCTGAAACTGCTATTGGGAGCTCTAAGAGGGCTCTGGGTATACCCAGAGAACAAAAAGTTCAAGATACGTCTTCTGTATTGCAACACCAAAGTAATAGCACTTTGTTCACTGACAGCAGCAAATAGGGCGCTGATAAACACTGGCACCCAAATTACTTTTGTACCCTCCCCAGGCACCTTCCCAGCTGATTTCTGCCCCCTCCATAATGGTTCTGTGTGAATGCTAAAATAGATAGTCCTCTCTTCCACTTTATACAAGTCAAAACTGAGGCCTTGGAGATTAAGGGATGGGTTTCCATTTGCACAGTGATGTACAATAAGTAGCAGATGTAGGTCTACAATCCAGGAGTCCTGTTTGCCAGCCAAAGTCCTAATCCACTAATCAGGGAGTCGGGCGCCTTCCCCCAGGCCCATTCTATTATCCTACACCCTAACTATCACTTGTGATATACGCATGCTCATCTTCATCAACTGTGAGTTCTTAAGACGATAGGGACTGTATGCCTTTCCTTCTCTGCCTCCAGAAGCTAACATGGAGCAGACAGAGAGTTGAAAAGCATGATACAAAAACTTAAATCAGCCTTGGAAAGGGAAGACTTAACTGTAGTGCAAGGCAAACATTCTCTGACAGTTACCCTTTTCCTCCCAACAAGCATGTGACTGCAGCAGCTGCTTGGGGAAGCAGCCACTCCAGCATTAGAGACCACCAGCATAAACACAATCCATGACATCTTTAGGCAAAGGAAATTGAAACCAACTAGTTCGGTTGGCAATCTTTTTTTATTTAGCATCCCTCTAAAACCAGGCAAGCAAAACAGTCAGCTCAGAAGCCACAGAACTGGAATGCATTTAAGGGCTCTGAGGTTGTCCAACCAAAACCTGCACATACGGATACCCCACCTCATTCCCGATCCCTGACAAACTGATTGAATTGGGACAGGAAGAGTAACTGGCGGGTGATTGCAGACTATCCAGTGTCAGTTCAGTGTTCCAGGAGGAAGCTGTCAGGACAAGACCTCCCCGGAGTGCCTATGGCCTCCGGTTCTTATTTTTCTCTTTGTAGGTGGGAGGATTGTGGGGGTGATGGCAGGGAGCCATCACCCTTTCTCCCACCCGACTGGACACTCCCAGTTAGATATCATCAACCCAGGGTCTCCACATTCCCAACTCCTGGAGGCCTCAGACAAGGGGAGTAGGAGCTACCTAATGCCATTTTCCCCGGAGTTCCCTTTAAAACAAACTTTTTTTTTTTTTTAAATTTTATGTTATTGTGGTTTGAAGACTTAACATGATATCTAACCTCTTGCCAAAATTTTAAGTACACAATACGGTATAAATAACTATATGCACTACATTGTACAACAGATCTCTAGAACTTCTTCATCTTGCTTAGCAGAAATTTCTTGCCCATTGATTAACTAATTAATTAATTAACTCTCCATTCTCCTTGCCTACCATCCCCTGGAAACCATGATCCTACTTTCTGTCTCTTAAGATTGTGACTAGTCTAAGTATCTCACCTAAGTGGAATCATACAATATTCATTTTTTTGTGACTAGCTTATTTCACTAAGCTTAATGTCCTAAAGTTTTATCCATGTTGTAACACTGTAAGAATTTCCTTCCTTTTTAAGGCTGAATAATATTCCATTGTATACTATACACAATATATACCATATTTTCTTTATCCATTCATCAATCTGTGAACATTTAGGCTATTTCCAAATCTCAGCTACCATGAATAGTGCTGCAATGAACCCGGGAGTGTGTTCTGTGCAGGAAACGCGCAAGGGGAAAAGAAAAGGCACACACACAATACCTTCAAGGCTAAACAAGTTTTATCCCATGTAAATGATAATGCAGATATAATAAGCAAATGATGTAATAAATTGATATAATAAGCAAATGATATAATAAGGAAATTGCAATGGGAAGGGGAGAAGGGAAAAGAGATATATATTTACGCTCACCAGACCATGGAGGATTCACCAGCAGACTAGGAAGCAACAGCCTGGGCTCCAGAGTCAGCCACTCGTCCATGCACAGATGAGAAGGGTCTCATGAAGCTTCGGTACAATCTGAGACCCTAGCTCTTTACGTAACAAGTTGTTTGGCATGAGGTCCAGTCACAAGGGCCCTTCCTGACTGGGCTCAAGGAACACAAAAAAATCAACTTGTTTTTGCGATTGTCTATTGTTCTTCAATAACTAACATATAGGAATAGATTGAAATAAAGAGTTCTTCGAAACAGTGCTGGATGAATGCCTCAAGGGGCTCACACAATCTGTTGTGGGACTCGGTGACCATTGTTTGTGTCTATGTTCAACTGAGTTCAAATTTAATATTTAACTTTCCCTCCACAGGATGCTAATATCTCTTCAATATCCTGACTTCAATTCAAAATATCTAGAAGTGGTGTTGCTGGATATGTAGTTCTAGTTATACATTTTTGAGGAACCTATATGCTGTTTTCCATAACTGCTGTACCATCTTGCACTCCTACCAACAGCACGCAAGGCTTCCAACTTCTCCACATCACCAACACTTCTTGCCTTTTGTTTTTTTGATAATAACCATCCTGATAGATGTGCAGTGGTATCTCATTGTGGTTTTGATTTGCATTTCCAAAATGATTAGTGATGCTGAACATCTTTTTTCATACCTATTTGCCATTTGTGCAACTTCTTTGAAGAAATGTCTATTCAAGTCTTTAGCCCATTTTTAAATCAAGTTAGTAGAGTTTGTTTGTTTGTGTTTGTTTTGTTTTGCTATTGAGTAATAGGTGTTCCTTATACAGTTTGGAAATTAACCCCTTATTATAGATGGTTTGCAAACATTTTCTCCCAGAAAATATTTAACTCTGTTAGTTGTTTCTGTTGCTATAGAGAGATTTTAGTTTAATACAGTCTTACTTCTCTATTTTTGTTTTTGTTGTCTGTGTTTTCGGTATCATATACATGAAATAATGCTAAGACTCATGTCACGAAATTTTTCATTTTCTTCTACAAGTTTAACAGTTTCACATCTTACATTTTAAGCCTTTACTCTATTTTAGTTGATTTTTGTGTATAAGATACAGGGTCCAATTTCATTCTTTTGCATGTGATGATCCAGTTTTCACAACACCTCTTGTTTAAGAGATTATCCTTTCCCTATTGTGTATTCTTGGCACCCTTGTCAAAGATCAGTTGACTGTATATACATGGACTTATTTATGGGCTCTCCATCTGTTCCATTGTCTACAGGTCTGTCTTTATGCCAGTACCATACTGTTTCAATTACTATATCTTTGTAATATATTTTGATAATACCTTAACATAATAAAGGCTATCTGTGAAAAGGCTGCAGCTAACATCACCTCTGTGGTGAAAAACTGATTAAAAAATTAAAGAAGATACAAATAAATGGGATGATATCACATGTTCATGTATCGGAAGAAGTAATATTGTCAAGATATCAATACTACCCAAAGTGATCTATAGATTTAATATAATCCCTATTAAAATCTCAATGATGTTTTTGGTAGAAATAGAAAAATCTATCCTAAAATTCATATAGAATCTCAAAGGACCCCAAATAGCCCAAACAACCTTTAAAAGGAAGAACAAAGCTGGAGGACTCACACTTCCCGATTTCAAAGCTTACTACAAAGCTACAGTAATCAAAATAGTGTGGTACTGGTATAATGACAGATATAGAGACCAATGGAATAGAGAATCCAGAAATAAATTCTGAAATACAGGGTCAAGTGATTTTTAACAAGGGTGCCAGGACCATTTAATGGGGAAAGGACAGTCTTTTCAACAAATGATGTTGAAAATCATTTCAACAAATGACTGTCTTTTCAAAAAAAAGGACAGTCTTTTCAACAAATGATTCAGGAAACTGAATATTCACATACAAAAGTAGCAAGCTGGATCTTCACCTAAAACTAATCACAAAAAATTAATTCAAAATGGACCAAAGACCGAAATGTAACAGCTAAGACTATAAAACTCTTACAAGAAACACAGGGCAAAAACTTCATGACACTGGATTTGGCAGCAATTTCTTGGATATGACAGACAAAGGCAGAGGCAACAAAACAATCATTAAAAATGGACTTCATGAAAATTTTTAAATTTTTTACATAAAAGTATCAATGGAATAAGAAGGCAACCCACAGAATGAGGGGAAATATTGGCAAATCATGTATCTAAGAAGAGATGAATATCCAGAGTATATAAAGAACTCCTAAAATTCAACAACAACAAATCAAACAGCCTTATTCAAAATGAAAAAAGAACTTGAATGAACATTTCTCCAAAACAGATATACAAATGGCCAATAAGCACATTCTGCTCATCAACTGACTTTTTTTCTTTCTTTTTTGTTTAACAATAATGTGACAAGCATTGAGCTAAGTGCTTATTTAATTTACTCCTCAGAATGAACCTATTAGGTAGATATTATCATCTCCATATTCAAATGAGAGAAATGAGGCTCAGAGAGTTTGAGCAATTTTCTCAAGCTAATACAGTCAGTGAATGGTAGAATTAGATTCAAACTTAGATTTCTAAAGCCCATATTTAGATATTTTGGGTCAACTAAACATTTTATTTTTCCTCTTTTTAAAAAATATTTTCTATGGAAGTATTGCTATACTTCACTTTATTGAGGTATAGCATATGGTAGAGCATACAAATCTTAAGTGTACAGTTCAGTGAATTTTTGCTTTTGCCTGCACATTGGAACCACCATCCAGATCAAGATATATAACATGACCGGCATCACAGAAAGTTATCTCATACCCTATCCCAGTCAGCACTGCCCATCCCACCAGAGCTAAACTCTGCTTGACTTTTGACTTCTATCACCATAGAGCAGTTTTTCCTGTTCTTATACTTTCATATCAATTGTACTGCACGTACTCCTTTATGTCTGGCTTCTTTTGCCCAAGATAATGCCTATAAGATTCATTCATGTTGTTGTGTGCATCAGAAGTTCATTCTCTTTTATTGATATGTGGTATTCCATTATATGAATATATTCTGATTTGTCCATTCTCTTGTAAATGAATATTTAGGTTGTTTTGAGTTTTTAACGGTTATGAATAAAGCTGTTATGAACATTCTTAAACCTGTCTTTATCTTGACATGAAACATCTCTCCATTTACTTAGGTATATATTTTACTCAGAGCAAAATTGCTGGCTATAAGGTAGGCATACGTTTAACTGTTATGAATAATGCCAAATAGTTTTCCAAAATGGTTGAACCTATTAATACTCCTAAAAAGCAGTGTGGGAGAGTTCCAGTTGCTCCATAACCTTGTCTACACTTGGTATTATCAGGTTTTTGGTATTGTTAGTTTATCAGTCATACGAAGATGCAGAGTTTTCTCATTTTCATTTTAATTTACATATCCCTCTTGAGTAATTACATTGAAAATTTTTCAGCTTTGTATAGCCATTTGGAGATCTTCTTTTGAGAAATATCTGTTCAAGTGTTTCTCTAATAGATTATGTTTTTATTGATTTTTAAGGGTTCTTTATATATTCTAGACAGAAGTCCTTTATTCAATATTTGTATTGTGAATATCCTCTCTCAATCAGTGGCTTGTCATTTAATCTTTAAATTTTTTACAGGTACACTTTTTTGTGCTTTTTGTGTGTTGTTTAAGAAATCTTTTCCTATCCTAGGGTCATGAAAATGTTCTCCTGTTTTCTTCTGGAAGCTTTATTGCTTAACATTTCACATTAATATCTATGCTCCATCTTGAATAAATTTTTACAGGGCATGAGGTAGGGATAATTGTTTATTTTTTATATACAGATATCTTATTGTTTCAGCATAATTCTTTTTTTTGCAAACACCACATTTCCCCCACTGATTGCAGTGGATTCTTTGTTGTAAATCAAAGGGCTACATAGTGGGTCTTCCTATTCTGTCCATTAGTTTATTTTCCAGTCCTTATGCTGATATTACACTGTTCTAATTACTTCAGCTTTATAGTAAGCCTTGATATCTGGTAGTGAAAATCTTTCAGATTTGTTCTTACTCTTCAAGACTTAATGATGCCTCTAGGTCTTTTGCTTTGCCATATAAACTTTCAAATCAATTTGTCAATATTTACCCAAAAAATCTGCTGGGATCCTGATTAGGGTTGATTGAATGTACAGATGAATTTGGTAAGAACTGATATGTTCATTGAATTTTCCAATCCATAGACATAAAACATCTCTCCATTTACTTAGATCTTCTTTAAGTTCTCTCAACACCATTTTATGGTTTTCAGTCTTGTATATCTTTAGTTGGCTTATTCCAGGGATTTAACTTTTGATTCAATTATATATAGTATCATTTTTTAAATTTTACTTTCTAGTTGCTTGCTGCTAGTTATATAAATATAAATAATATTTTATATTTTACCTTTGGATTCAGATCCTACTAAATGTACTTACTTATATTAATAATTATCAATAGTTTAGAGATTCATTTAGATTTTCTACATATGCCATCATTTCATCTGCAAATAAAAACACATTTACTTCTGTCTTTCCAATCCTTATACAGTCAACCCTTCATATCCCTGTGTCCCACATCTGTAGATTCAACCAACTACAGATCAAAAATGTTTGGAGAAATAAAAAGAATGGTTACATCTGTACTGAACGTGTACTGACTTTTTCCCCCTTGTCATTATTCCCTAAATAATACAGAATAACAACTCGTTACATAGCACTTACATTGTATTAGGTATTATAAGTAATCTAGAGATGATTCAAAGTATATGGGAGAATGTGCATAGGTTTTATGCAACTACTACATCATCTTATATAAGGGACTTGAGCATCCATAGATTTTGATATTCGTGGGAAATCCTGGAACCAATCCCAAATGGATACCATGGGATGACTGTATCTTACTGCATTGGGGCCTTTCAGTACAATGCTAAAAGAAGAGGTGATAGTAGACATACTTGTCTTGCTTCCAACCTCAGGAGGAAAGTGTCCAATATTTCACCATTGAGAATAATGCCAGGTATATGATTTCTGACAATGATTTTTGAATCCTTTATAAGATTAAGGAAGTTCTTTTCTGGTCTTAGTTTGCTGAGTGTTTTCATCATGAATGGATGCTGAAATTTATCAAGTGCTTTTTCTATATCTACTGAGTTACTGAGCACAAATAGTACCACAATTCACAACATGATAAACTCTTTGGAAGGCCTTAAAATGAAAGATGCTTGGGATTATTATAATTTCCATCTTGGAACATCTATATGAAAATCGAAAAAACTATATGACGAAGTTTATATGAAGAGTCAGTGAAAGGCTATTACTGGAAGGCCTTTGTCTACAGAGATTAGGAAGGAGTATCCTTTTTCCCATCCAATTTTAATATATCATTATCTTGGGGTCTATATGTATTTATCCATTTTGGTTAATGTCGGTGTTCCCCAAGAATTAGGATTCAGAGCTGTTTCTTTTGTCTCCTTGCTCTTGTGAGGAAAACTGATGGCTTCTCTAGGGGCCTAGATCTTTCCCATCACCAACCTCCCCAGAGGCAGGTGGTTGAACTGTGCCTGGAGGAAAGTCAGGAAAGGACCTTCCTTTCCTCTGCCTTTTCTCCCAGAAAGTCCCTGGGACCTTCAGGTACCATCTCAGTATTCAAATTGTACTCTGCAAGCTACATACACCTACTCTCTCCCTTCCTCCAAACCCAGAGCAGGTTACAGGAGATGGACATCACTATGTAGGATGGCAGTGAGAGTGGAATGGGGTGGGGAGTATTGCTGAGTGATCTACAGGCCCAGGAAAGCCCACCACATGTAGTGTCCTTCTTAGCCCAGTCCCAGAAAGCTAGCCACTTTTTCCTTGGGATCTTTGCATTTTTGAGGAAACTTCAAATAACTTCATCAGCAGGCTTGAAAATTATCTACAAAAACTCATAAAAACTAACACCTTTAGATGTTGCAATCTGAACACAAATTATCACAGGACAGATCCAAAAAGGTCAACAGAACTTGAAGGACAAGGCCTTCTGTCCACACCAGAGCTGAGTGTTTTTCTAGGTCTTGCTGGCTAAAGGCCACCACCAGCTCCTTGGTGAGGAGGGTCAGGGTAACACATTGGTAATTAACCCCATAGCACAGTGTGGTATGTTCAGTAACTCCCAACTACACCATTTGTGGTCTTTGTAAAGTGAGGAATTAACTAACCTCTCCCCTCTAGACGTGGATAAATAAAATGCCTGGACCAAATGGATACTACCTGGGTGTTAGAGGAAAGATTCTGGTGTCCAAACAGAGCCAAACCAGACAAGCAGTGGAGCTTCTCTTGGAGTTAACAGTTTCCTTAGGTGTTTTCTACATTTCTGCACTCAGAGCCTTTAGCTGGGAATTCTCCTCTCTCATTATCACCATTCCTTCTTCCAGATCCAAACTCCATACCCATACTGTGCCAAGGGTCCCAACTTGTCATTGCCCACCCTCAGCAACAGCACTCTACGCTTTTCACTTTGACATTGGAAAGTGGCCCATCCTTCAAATGACCCTGTCTCCACAAAGTTTTCTCCGGTAACCTCCGTGGGAGTGACAACCCATTCCTCAATTCGGGGAAGTAGCTGCTATTCTCTTCACATACCACTCACTATCCTTTAACTGTCCTTTCTATTCATTTCATATTTTATTTTCCTAACTGGCTTCTTGAGCCCTTTATTTTTCCCAACTGACTTTTGAGATCAGGGGCCAAGTTTTATCATTCTTGGTAGCAACTTCTGCTCCTTGAACATTTCTAGAAACATTATGGGAAGGTTGAGGGACTAAATGCTGCCTTCTGGGTCATTCCTGGCCCTCTCACCATGCCTGTGATGCCCTGTGGAACAACACCTTGAATATCTGCCATCATTAGGAAGCAGTGTTTTTTGACTATCAGCCCCATCAATCAGGGAGTGAAAGTTGTTAGTTCAACTCTGAGTGATGGACAACTTTGCTCTAAGGAAATATGCTTTCTGAGACCAAACTGCAAGGATAACTATTTGGATAGGGCTTTGCCTAGATGTGGCAACTCTGAGTAGCTGGGCCAGAGGCTTCAGGAAACTCCAGAAGGGCATGTGGTGTGGACACTGCATGCTGGAGGAATCCAGCCAATAAGACAGCCTCCTGCCTGCTCACTGGCCTCTCTCTCTTAAGTCCAGACATTTGCAAAGCCATAAGTTTTGGCACAAGGCTCCTCCCATCCTTGCCGGCATGGGTTTATGGATATTAAAAATGTGCTCATGCAAACTGCCATGCAAACACGCTTCAATAGAAGTGCTGCATGCAGAAACACTGCTCCTTTTATCATCTCCTTCACCTCTGTTGGAAACATTCACCCACAGATGATGCGGAGATTAGTGGGGCGTCAGACTTCTGTGTGTTTTTAGGCTGCTTGTCAGCTCCCATTGGCTACGGCTAGGGCTGTAGAGAAGGCTGGGATATACCTCAGTGCCCTGTCTGAGGCCCATAGGCAGAGTTCTGGGGCAGAAGCATGGCTTAGGAGTGGGAGAAGAAAGAGCCCATTCCTTAGTCAGATATTAATATTTTCTCAAGTATCCGGGCTCTAGCCATTGGCCCATAGTAATACAGCCAGCACATTTAGGTTGTGCTCTCTGGGCTGGCAAATAGCATCAACACAAGTCCAAGCCCTTCCTGCTCTGGTGGCTGCCACTCTCACCCACTCTTTCTTTTCTACTGCCTGCCCTCTCATTCCCCTCCCTATAGGGTTTCCAGAAAATACGCAGTCCTGTGGAAAGATGTAAGGTACACTGGACAGCCCTTGCCAAGCAGGAAAGGCTTGGACTTGTATTCTAAACTACAGTGCCCCTCTGCCCCTCAGAAGATTCCACATTTTCCTTTTACAATAACTGCCTTCAGGTTCCCAGTCCTTAGATTGTGGATGTACAGCATGGCAAGCTGGGGAGGGCCTTGGCAGCCCCCAGTGCTCCTTATCTGCCTACCTGCCATTCTGTCTCTCTGAAAAGAGCCCGATGATGAAGAGCCTTGAAAACAAGCATGAAGGGCCCCCTGTCAGTCCTGCCCAAGCACCCTGTAGCAGGTCTAGTGCCCTTCCTCTGTCTCTCTTGCCTTCCAAGAGAGACCTGCCCTCTGTGAGGGACTCAGGGACAGTCAGTAGCTAGATCAGAGAGGTACGATGGGGTTGATGCAACTCTGGTCCTGAACCCAGCCAACTCTCCTGGCCTTTGGCAGATGACTGAGCACAGCCTGAGTGAAGGAGTTTCTGGGGACTCTTATAGAGAGCACTGACCAGGCCCCAAAGCCCCCTTAGAGAAATGGATCTCCCTTTCACTACCTAAGAGAAGAAGAAGGTTGAGCCTCAGAGCACAGGATGGGGGATCAGCAAACATCCAGAATTCCCCCCACCCCAAGGCCTGCCAGGGACATCCAACCTCCTCCCCAGCTAGAGGTGACCACCACCCCACCACCCTTAGTCTGTATCCACCTTGGTCTAGGAGCCTGAAATTCTACCAATGAAATTCTTTCCATTGGGTTAAGTCTAATAAGAATTAGCTAGATGTTTTCTTTAGGGTAATTCTGAAGGGGTTAGAGAAAGGATGAAGGGCCAGTGCATTCTAAAAGGATAAGAAGGTGTCCAAACAATTGAAAGTAGAATTTGGATTACGTTTTCTTAGAAAAACGTTTTAAATTATCTACTAATTTTCAACCAAACATCTCCAGGTGTAGATAATATCACAGGCAGGTAAGGCAGATTAACCTCTTGGCTTCTAGTAACCTACACTCTACTGTGTGTGCCTCAAGTTGAACACCCAGAATTCAGAATCATTATCAGTACTAGAATCTCAGAAGCAGAAAGAATCTCAGAGATGATGCAATATGGGGGTTACCACCTTCTCACCATAAAGGACTTCTCCTATTTTATCCCCTATATTTTAGGAATTCTAATGTCATCAAAGCCAGTCAGTACCGGTGACTAGGATGGGCTAACCTCTGGGACCAGGTAGAATTGGTGCAATTTCAGCCAAATGCCAAACTGTCTTAGATAACCTGGTACTCATCATTTTGGCAAAACATGGGCTTTCTAATCAGCTTTACAAAATGCTCAAAACAGTCTCATACCATATTTATTTCCATTCACCAACCCAGAAGCATCTTGGGCCTGGCCTAGCTAACCTCATGGACTACCCAGCAACCCTGCGTGGTGTACTGTGTGTGGCAGCCCTGAAACCACACACCATGTGGCTGCATGCCCTCCAAGAGAAGGTTGACATTGTGGCCATCAGCCCTGGGTGAGGACAGGGACTGGGGCTGGAGGAAGACCAGGCTTTCCCAAAGTTGTCTCCCTACAAAGTCATACTGTCAACAAATGATCCCCAGTGGCCCAGGAGCTGTGACATCAGTTTGGTGCCTTTGATGTCAGTGGCTGCTGAATTTCATCTTACATCTGGTTTCCTGGCCAGGCTACTGAGAAAGGCCAGGTGGTGGGGCTCTGGAGCTGTCTGTCATACAAGCTGACACATGACAGCCAGCCTGGGCTGAGCCTGACAAAGCAGGATGTGGAGAACAAAAGTCAGTGACTATTCAGGGAACCCAAGTACAGCAAGGAGCATTCCTTTCGTTCCAGGAGAGACCAGGTCTGAGATGGCTCAGGCACACCCGGTCTGACCCCAGGGAAGGGCTACTTGAGGCTGAGGGGGTGTTGAGGGGAGGCCTCATGTGGCCTCTCCCTGGGGACAGAAACAGGAGGTCCATGTGGTGTGGTGTCAGGTGACTTCTCAGTCTTTCCTGAGGCTCATTTCCTACCCTGGGGTGGCACAGGACCCCTGTCCCCAGGTGCTTTGCCAACTTCCACTTTTCCCTATTTTAAGTTTCCCAGGGAAGTTTGCTGTGTGTATCCTGCTCTTTGCCAGAAGGCAGGAAACTTGTGTTTAGAACCTAGATTTGCCCCACTGTCACTGTGTGACCTTGGGAATTCCCTTTTTATTCTCCAGGCCTTAGTTCCTCATCTATCTAACACAGGAGTGAATGAAGCAGGTGCGAGGCATATGAGGCAGACACATTTATTGTACACATTCTATGTATCTGTCATTTGATGTACTTTATTTCTTTTGATCTGCATAATATTCTGATATTCATAGAACTTGACATTTTATTGACTTGACTTGCCAGACTCAGTGCTGGGCATGCATTAACATACCTATTCCTCACAACAATCCCATAATGTAGACTCTATTACTATCTCCATTTCAGAGAGGAAACTGAGGCACAGAGCACTTAGATAACTTTCCAAGTCATACTGCTCATGAAGGAAGAGCCTGAACACAGGCAGCAAACCTCAGGGCGTGCAGCCATTTTCTGCTGCCTCATGAAGTTTACCTGTGACATCGTAATCCTAAGAGCACCCTCTTCATGGGGGTGCGGGGAGCATTCAATGAGTGGTGAGAACTTAACATGTAGATGTGCTCAATGAAGGTGACTGATTTGTCTTCTATTATATTAAGGATCAGAGAGGTGAGGTGACAGATCCAGGTCTCCCAATCCTGGAGATGGTGCCCACCCACCGCCCCTGCCTGCCACTCCCTCCATTCATTTAGGTCAAGGCAACCCCAGACAAGTCCAGAAGGACAACCTGTCACCTGCTTGCTTTCCTCATTTCCAGTCATTGAATTTCTTTATCTGCCTTGGAGATTCTGCCTCAGCTTACTCCCTCTTTCCAGGGTCAAAGGTCTCTACTTTTGACACAGGAATCTCACTCCCACTCGGTAGAGTGACTGATGACAGCTTAGTGTGAGATCCCTCGGGAGGAGCACATCAGTCCTGCTGACACAAGCACAGGAGTGAAGTTCCATGAGACGGCTCTCAGGGGCAGCCTAAGGAAGGAGGCAGTGGGGACTGCTATACCCCCAGACTAGCCCAAGCTCTGGGGAATGATGGTGCCCTGGGCCACCACATCAAAGCCCAGCACCTAGGAAGCCCTGAGTCTAGGAAGGGGTCTGGCCTTGAGTGTTTTGGTAAAGATTAGCCAGTTTAGGGTTTGAAAAACAAAACTTACTTTAAAAGGTCATGTTAAAAAGTAGAGGGAGAGAGAAATAACTTAAAAATCCTATAGTTACCCTCACAAGCATGTTTTCTCCCAGACTTTTTCTGTAACAAATATAAAGATACCATTTTGTTTTAAAAATTAAAATAGTATGGTGGCTATGCTGTTGAATCTTTTTTTTTTTTTTTTTTTTTTTTGCCAAAACTGACATTGCTTGAAAATTTTCGTGTTACCAAACAATTTCTAAAGTCTACTTTGTTATGGCAGATACAGCAAATTGGCTACTTGACAGCATTTGGTTTTATGACCTCCTTCCTATTTCTTTAACTTTCTTATTAAAGAATCTGGAAAGCCAAAAATTCTTACTTTCCCAGACTCCTTTGCAGCTAGGAGTAGCCCTGGAAGAGTTGCGGCAGATAGCTGAAAGCAGATATCACTGGGCGTGTCTTCAGGTAAAGTTCATAAAAATGGATAGACTCATGCCTTTGTGCCCTTTTCCTTTTTCTTCCCGTCGATCTACTAAAGTCATACCTTGAGGGGAAGCCATCTTGTAACCTTAAGAATGAAATCACAAAATTAGATGGAGCCTGGGTTCTTAATGACATTCTTGAGCTGCTGCATTAGCCTGAAATGATCTATTTCTGGACTTCTTATTGCAATTAAATTAATTTATCTGTTAAAGCCCCTTTTGTCACATTCTTGGTTTCTTGCAGCAACCCTGAATGCACATTATATGAGTATATCACAATGTAGCATTCCCTACTGACTTACTGCTACTATAAACAACATTGCTCTGAATATCCCCAAGATAAATTGCTATATATTTCTTCAATTATTTACTTTGGCTTTATTCCTGGAAAAGTAATTATTAAGCCAAAGAGAAGGTAGTTTTCAGGGGGGTGGGGTTGTTTTGTTTTTTACCTTTTGATGCATCTTTCACACGGCCATGCAGGCATGTTATGCCAACAACGTCTCTACCAGCTTTAAGTAAGTCGGGAGGACCTACAACCCACTTCATGAAGCAGGAGCTAAGTCAGCCACAGCCCATTAAGGAAGACTGCCTTAGCAACAGCGAGGCCTGTTTGTGATCTGAGCTTTGCAGAAACCCTCTGAGGAGGGAAAAGGGCTGGTTCTGGCCGCAGAAGGGCCTGCTGCTACCTCTGCTACTGCAACTTTTGCAGGGACTCTCCATCCCCAGAGGCTGCAAATTCTATTAATACCAGGGTTTCTCAACCTCTAAACCACTGATGTTTGGGATGGATAATTTTTGTCATAGTCCCCTTTGTTGCAGGAGGCGATCCCGTACATTATAGGATGTTTAGCAGCATTCTTGGCCTCTAACTACTAGATGCCAGTAGCACCTGTTTCCCAGTTTTGACAATTGAAAGTATCTCCAAACATTGCCCCAAGTCCCCTGGGGTAGGAGGGGGGCAAAATTTCCAGTGTGCTTACAATAATTCTTGCACTTGAAAGTACAGCAAGGGCCGGGCGCGGTGGCTCAAGCCTGTAATCCCAGCACTTTGGGAGGCCGAGACGGGCGGATCACGAGGTCAGGAGATCGAGACCATCCTGGCTAACACGGTGAAACCCCGTCTCTACTAAAAAAAACAAAAAAAAACAAAAAAAACAAAAAAGCTAGCAGGGCGAGGTGGCGGGCGCCTATAGTCCCAGCAACTCGGGAGGCTGAGGCAGGAGAATGGCATGAACCTGGGAGGCAGAGCTTGCAGTGAGCTGAGATCTGGCCACTGCACTCCAGCCTGGGCAACAGAGTGAGACTCTATCTCAGAAAAATAAATAAATAAATAAAGTACAGCAGGCTGAGAACCACAATTCTGCTTGAGTTCTGGGAAATAAAAAAAAAAAAAAAAAAAAACCCTGTAACTAGGGTTCTTTTTATTGAGAGAATTGACATTCATTGAATGCCAGCCCCAAAGCAGGCACTAAGGTGGGCACTGAGGCTACAACAGCAAACACACCAGACATGATCCTTGCCTCCCCAAAGCCCACCGTCAGTTGAGGAAGTTAGACTATTAAGAGATTACACGAGCAAGATAGATTATCTGGGCTTTGGTTTGCTCATCTGTCCAGTGGCAAGAACAGTCCTCAAGCATGGAACCTCACATGGTGGCTGGGTGATCATCAGCAATGTATGTGGGATGTCATGCCCTGAGGAAAAGGCAGACTGAGACAGAGACCTGGCAGAGCTGGGAAGAGAGACAGCAACTGGGCTGCCAGCACAAAGATCAAGACTCTCCATGAACCAAAGTGAAACCAAACCTGGACCTGTCACACATCTCTGATATCTAGGGTGTGACCAAATGTGCTTTCTGGGCATCAGGGTCTCTCTAGAAACCCACAGCCTAGTGGAGGGATGGACTATAACAATTTGGACAGCATGATCCACTGAGACAGAAAGTCCATGTTTTCCTCTCCCTCTATGATAGTAGGCCTTGACTTGATGCCTCTCCAGTCCTCAGGAGAGGCAGGTACTTCCAGGCAGGAAGCAGAAGCTGCTGAATGACAACCTCTCTTTCTATTTTTATGGAATCCTGGGTGAATTAAACTTCATACATTCAGCTGTTTGTGGTGAAAACCCTAAAACCAAAATGACTTAAATAAGACTGATGTTTATTTTACCCTCATGTAAATTTGTGAACCAAAATAGCCCATCTGCCCCCATAGTCACTGTGGCCCAAGCTCCCTTTCTCTTGTTGGTCTGCCATCCCTGGAATGTTGCCCTCTTGCGCATGGCACAAGATGGCTCTCTACCATGTCTGCATCAGAGCCAGCATGAAGGAAGCGGGTAAAGAGCATGTTGGGCTCAAGCCTGGGTCCTTTAAGGGCATGAGCCAGAAGTCGCCCCAGTGGTGTGCTGGATCTCACTGGCTCCAAGAGATGACTGTGCACATCTCTCCTCAATCCACATTTGTAGCTTGAAATTAGCCATGGTTAGAATACTAACGCCATGGAAACTCGTAAACACTACAGTCAAGGCTTTATTTTCTCTAAAGAGCTGGTTGTTAAATAATTACCAGCACATCCCTCACACATCTCTTCTGCTCAGAATCCACTGATAAGAACTTGGTGACAAAGTCACCCCTTAGCTGCAAGGGAAGCTAAGAAATATAGTCTCCAGCTATACAGCTATGTGCCCAGCTATAAATCTTATTGCTGTGGAATAAGGACAGAATGGATCCTGGGAGCAACTAGAAGGCTCTGCCCCCAGACTTATTGAGAGGATTATGCCCAGAGTCCTGACAGAAAAGAGGGAAGAGGTGTTTGGAAAGAGAAAGACGATTCTCCATGACTGGCCAGGAGATGAGGCCTGGATCCCACATGTGGTGTAGCTGGTTTCAGTGACCCCTTCCATGTAGAACTCTTAGGCAGCAGAACAAATGGCTCAGCCGGTTCTTGTGTACATGGCCCAATCTGGTCCACGTGAAACACTCATAAATCCTGAGAATGCAGAACACAACTCCCTGCTCGGTGCCACAGGCCATATGACCCTGCTGGGCTCTCCGAGTGAGCCTTGACACCCTTCCCAACAGCATGAGGTGGGAGCAGACACCTCCCACCTCCCGACTCCAGCAACTTTCACCAAAATGTTTCTTCTCCAACTCTCTCTAGGATGAGGGGTTTTTAGAGTCATAAAACAAATTGTCTAGGAGTCCCTTTGAAAAATGCACACCCTGCATAGCCTCACCACTAACATTGGTATTGAATCTCCATTTTATAACATCTCGGCAGCTCAACTGAAACCTCCAATATACCTTCCTACTACTCTGTTAGCAACTAGCTGAGACCTAGCTACTGTGGACAATTGCCATTTTATTGTGTTTCGTTTTATTGCACTTAACAGGTAGTGCATTTTTTTTTTTTTTTTTTTAACAACTTGAAGGTTTGCAGCGACCCAGCATCAAGCAAGTCTATGAGCACCACTTTTCCAACATCATATGTTCACTTAGGGTCTCTGTGTCACATCGTAATAATTCTTGCCATATTTCCATTTTTATTATTATTATGTCTTTATGGTGATTGGTGATCTTCGATGTTTCATTGTAATTGTTCTGGAGCACCATGAACCATGCCCACATAGGAAGGCAAAGTTAATCTCAATAAATGTGTGTACTCTGATTGCTCCTCCTTGTGCCTCCCTATTCTCTGAAATACAACATTATTGAAATTAGGCCAGTTAGTAACCCTACAATGGCCTCTAAGTGTTCAAAGTAAAAGGAAGAGTTATATGTCTCACTTTAAATCAAAAGTTAGAAATGATTAGGTTTAGAGAAGAAGATATATCAAAAGCTGAGATCGGCCAAAAACTAGGCCTCTTGCACCAGTTAACCAAGTTGTGATTGCAAAGGAAAAGTTATTGAAGGAAATTAAAAGTGCTACTCCAGTGAACATATGAATGATAAGAAGATTAAACAGCCTCATTGCTGATATGGAGAAAGTTTTTGTGGTCTGGATAGAAGATCAAACCAGCCACAACATTCCCTTAAGCCTAAGTCTAATCCAGAGCAAGGCCCTAACTCTCTTCAATTCTATGGTAAGGAAGCTGCAGAAAAAAAGTTGAAAGTTAGCAGAGGTTGGTTCATGAAGTTTAAGAAAAGAAGCCATCTCTATAACATAAAAGTACAAGCTGAAGCAGCAAGTGCTGAGGCAGAAGCTGCAAAAAGTTATCCAAAACATCTAGCTAAAGTCAGTTAGTTAGGGGCTAATGCAGACCATTTTTTTTTTTTTTTTTTTTTTTTTGAGACGGAGTCTTGCTCTGTCGCCCAGGCTGGAGTGTAGTGGCCGGATCTCAGCTCACTGCAAGCTCCGCCTCCGGGGTTTACGCCATTCTCCTGCCTCAGCCTCCCGAGTAAGCTGGGACTACAGGCGCCTGCCACCTCGCCCGGCTAGTTTTTTGTATTTTTTTTAGTAGAGACGGGGTTTCACCATGTTAGCCAGGATGGTCTCGATCTCCTGACCTCGTGATCCGCCCGTCTCGGCCTCCCAAAGTGCTGGGATTACAGGCTTGAGCCACCGCGCCCGGCCATGCAGACCATTTAAATCCTTATTGATTTGGGGGAAATACTTCACTATCTATAGATAGCCCTAAAGTTCTTCCTGATATTAAAAATCACTTACCTAGTAATGGTAGGTGGCAGTGGTTGGGGTTTGCCCAACAGAGGAAAAGAATCGTCCCCTTTTCCGCTAACAATCCTGCCTCCAGCTCAGACTATGTGGTTTGGATGGAGCAGGACTCCATACCTGGGGAGGCCACCTTCAGCCAATACAGGTCACATGACCTAGGTCTGGCCAATCAGCACATTTCATCCCCAGCCTGATGATGGTAGCTACATTAAACAATAGAGTTTCAATGCAGACAAAGAGCCTTACATTGGAAGATGCCATTTAGGACTTTTATAACTAGGGGAAGTCAATGCTTGGCTTCAAAGCTTCAAAGAATAAGCTGACTCTCTTGTTAGGGGCTAATACAGCTGATGACTTTTTTTTTTTTTTTTTTTTTTTGAGACAGAGTCTCACTCTGTTGCCCAGGCTGGACTTCAGTGGTGTGATCGCAGCTCACCACAACCTCAGCCTCCCAGATTTAAGCAATTCTCTTGCCTCAGCCTCCTGAGTAGCTGGGACTACAGGCATGTGCCACCATGCCCGGCTAATTTTTGTATTTTTTTAATGAGACAGGATTGTACTATATCGGCCAGGCTGGTCTCAAACTCCTGACCTCATGATGATGACTTTAAGTTGAAGCCAATGCTCATATATCATTGAGAAAATCCTAGGGCCCTTAAGAATTATGTTTAAATCGGCCAGGCATGGTGGCTCACATCTGTAATCCTAGCGCTTTGGGAGGCCAAGGCAGGTGGATCACCTGGGGTTAGGAGTTCAAGACCAGCCTGGTCAATATGGTGAAACTGTGTCTCTACAAAAAAATTAAAAAATTAGCCAGGCCGGATGGTGGGTGCCTGTAATCTCAGCTACTTGGGAAGCTGAGGCTTGGGAAGAATCGCCTGAACCCAGGAGGTGGAGGTTGCAGTGAGCCGAGATCGCGCCACTGCGCTCCAGCCTGGGCAATGGAGCAAGACTCCATCTCAACAACAACAACAACAACAACAAAAAACTATGTTAAATCTACTCTATGCTCTATAAATGGAACAACAAAGCCTGGATGACAGCACATCTGTTAACAGCATGCTTTACTGAGTATTTTAAGCTCACTGTTGAAACCTACTGCTCAGGACAAAACAAAACAAAAAAGATTCCTTTCAAAATATTACTGCTCATTGACAATCCACCTGGTTACCGAATAACTCTGATGAAGATGCACAAAGAGATTAATGTGTTTTCATGCCTGCTAACACAACATCCATTCTGAAGCCCATGGATCAAAAACCAATTTCAACTTTCAAGTCTTATTATTTGATAAATATATTTCGTAGGGCTATAGCTGCCATGGATAATGATACCTCTGATAGATCTGTGAAAAGCAAATTGTAAACTTTCTAGAGAGGGAGAGGATTCACACCATTCTAGCTGCCATTATGTGGCATGTGATTCATGGGGGGCGGTCTGAGAATTTTAAATTTAAATCCAGTCCTTTAGGTCATTACAAAGGTACATTTGTCAAGGTAGGATGAAAGAAATTTTACTTTGTTAGCTTGACTTATAACTGATAAATATACAGACATGTGATATGAAGCCCTCCATTTGTCCTCTTGCCCTGGGCCCCCAAATCTTACGATTGGCCTGTCCCTAAGTGCTCCTTTCTTTTGGCCTCACGTTATTCAGACCAGAAAGCGGCATTTAGGAAGTACCTCTGTCTCCAAGTAACTCAGCAATTGGGCTGACCAAGGCAAGAACCAGCACCTGATTTGTGCTTGCACTCAAAGGAATTTCCTTTTGCATCTGTAAGAGCCTGTAAAGCATGAAACTAGTGGGTTATCGAGGATGAGGGGAGGGCAGACTTGGCTCTAGCTCGACAAAGATGTTAATAAAGCCAGAAGGATCATTTGGGAGGAAGGACAAGACAGAACGGAGCTGAAGGTTTACTACTTAACATATGCACTCAACTGAATACAATTATTCACTTTGGCATATAATCTACTAGAACATTCTAAATGGAAACCTTACACATCATCTATTCCAATACTCTGGGCTTTTTAAATCAGCAAAATCAAAAATAAAAAATTAAAATAAAAACCATATGACCAATAGTAAAGCAGCTAAATGTGATAAACAGGTTCCTCAGACCATTTAAATCCTATTGATTTGGGGGAAATACTTCACTATCTATAGATAGCCCTAAAGTTCTTCCTGATATTAAAAATCACTTACATGGTAGGTGGCAGTGGTTGGGGTCTGCCCAACAGGGGAGAAGAATCGTCCCCTTGTCTGCTAACAGCCCTGCCTCCAGCTCAGGCTATGTGGTTTGGACGGAGCAGGACCCCATACCTCCCACTTTCAGCCAATAGAGGTCACATGACCTAGGTCTGGCCAATCAGCACATTTCATCCCCAGCCTGATTGGTTCAGAGATGGACCAGAGTAGGGCCAATCAGAGCTACTCTCAAGACCTACTGCAGTGACAGAGAGAATGTGGTCTCTTCTCTGCCCCGTCTTCTAAAATAACAGGCAGAGGGAGACAGAGACTGAGTTCTAATCACATGTGGGTGGCAGCCTCCTGGATCCATCCATTCATGAAGCCAGGGCTATCCTGGGCTTCTCACTTACATAAGCCAATATAATTCCCTTCTCTACCTAGGTCAATTTGGTTTTTATCATCTGCCAGTAACAGAGTCCTGACTGGTCCAACCCATACATTTTATACATGAAGATACTAAAACCCAGAGAAGGAATGGGCACTGCCCAAGGCCACCAGGATCCCAGTTGGAGACAGGACTAGGACCCAGCTCTCTGCACCAATGATCTTGCATTTTTGTAACTTCTCTGTGTTCTTTTTTATTTTCTAAAACTGACTATAACTTTTGCATGTGGATGAGAATTCTATATGAGGAAGAAACAGTGGAAAGAAATTTCCTGGAACTCAGCCAAAGGAGGCCAGAGGCCAGCCTGCACTCAGGGAAAGACTATATTTCCATGAAGGTGGAATGTTTCAGTGTCGTCGGAGAGTCTGGAAAGACTGTATGTAAGAATCAATCTCTTCTATCTTCTCTGCTGCCTGAAAATTTACCAACAAAGTATATTGCTTCTAGATTAAACATTGCCTTCTTCAGATTTTTCTTCTCAAATTCAACTCTTCTGGGCAGTAATGACATCCTGTACCACTCCTTCTATAGGAAGGAGTGACCAACCCCTTTCTCCCAGACCACAGGACCCCAGGAAAGCCTGAGATCTAATGTTCTGGGGGACAGGAAGTGCAGCAATGGGTGTTCAGAAAGCCCTGATGGAGAAGGCAAAGATACCACAAGAGAAGAGAGAAGCTCTCTGAGTTAACATCTGACTAAATAGCAGATAGTCCCAAAAAAACAATGAGAAATGAACTGAGACAGACCTTGGTTCAAATCCTACTCTAGCCAATTCCTTCTTGAATAATGCCAGGCAAGTTATTTAACCTCGCTGAGCCTCAGTTTCCTCACCTGTGACCTGAAAGCACAAATACTTGTTTTGTCATGAGGATGAAATAAGCACGTAAAGCACCCAGCTGGTAGCAAGTGTTTAATGAATGAGTTCCCTTTGCTCAAAAGAACAAAACAATGATCTCCACTATAGTGAATCATTTCCAGAATTCTGACTCTTTTATTATACAACAGATAGTGAGTTTGGTGGGGAAGGAACTACCTCCCTGGGTAGAGAGCATCTATCCAGCAGAACCCACAAAGGCTCCTCCAACCAGCCTCAGCTTTGCGCATCCCCTGGGCTGGCAATCTCCACCATTCCCACATCAGTACATCTGCACATGCATCAAGCAGCAGGTCTTCCCTCCAGCCCCACAGGCAGCAGGGTTCCCAACCACAAGCCAAGAGTGCCCTGTGACCCTGAGTGCAGGCAGATGACATCTGAGGACCCGGAGGCACAGAAAATAGGGGGCTTGGTAATGGTGATGTAGTAGCTTGAGGAACCAGGGATCAGAAAGGTTAAAAGACTTGTTGATTGTCACCCTGCAAAATAGCCAGGCAGAGGTTAAAAAGCAGACCTATCTATCCTTACCCAGTATCCTTTTTCTGGCCACACTGTCTGGGTGCCATTTTCAATACCTGAGAATCTGGAAAGGACTTTTTGTAGATAGGGCTCTTGAAATCAGAAGTAGGGACAAGGCTAGATCATGAAAATAAAAATAAATAAATAAAATAAAATAAATTTTAAAAACATGAAACAGGCTAACACTACTTTCTCCCTTTCCAGGGCTCTTTCATCTTCCTCATGAGCCTACTATTGGAAGAAAATACAGAAAAAATCTCCCATGCTCAGGTATTAAGCAGCTCACGTTACTCCCCCAAAGGAATTTGCATTTGAAAAGAAGAGCTAGGGTAGTGCTTGGGCCAAATGACCATAATAGAGGGATTCCAGGCACAGTCTCCCTGCATCATTTCCAGGTTTCTACCCAGGAACCAGTCTAGGGCTGAGCACTCCTCCAGGAAGAGTTAGAAAGCAAGTAGGGAGGTGAATCAGGCCCCGGCTCTGCAGCTGAGACCGGGACTTGAGCTGGGGGTGTAGGAATTGCAGCAGGTTCAAAGATATGTCACCAAAATAATGGAATGCCCTAGCCTCAGGCCAGGCTGACCTCCCAAAGTATGTGTTTGGGAGTTTGCAGCTGGAGCCCAACTGCTTGAAGAGAGCCAGGCCCACCCGGATGCAGGCAGGGCAACAGCCCTTCCTACCAAACCCCCCACTCCACCCCATCTCTCCCACCCCCTGCCTCTAGGCGAAGAGCAGAGCAGTGTGCAGAAGCCACCCTTCCAGGGCTTTCAGGCAGCCGTGGAGGAGAGAGGCACCTGCCCTGGGCTCGGGACGGCTGCAGGCATGGAACCCCCAAAGCCAGCAGACCTAAATCCTAAGCCAATAAGGCTGGCTCAGGGCAGGGTGCAGGACATGTGGGGACCAGCCCCACAGACAGTGGGGAGGACAGGTGGGATAGGAAAGATCATGATACCCAGAGTGCCCTTGAGTGGAGGGGCTGGAGAAGACCCAGGCCTCAATGGAGCCTAAGGCAGGGCCTGCTCAGGATCACTGCTCCCAATGCCTCTCCTACCCTACCTTCTATTTGTCTACAAGATGAACCTCCATGAATAATTTCAGCACCCTGCTGAGTAAAAAGGGATTATTGTCCTAGGAAATGTTTTGGATAGCTGGTTGTTGCAGAAAGCCATGTGGGTGTCTGGGCCAGCTGACCTCCCTGTGGAACAGAGAGGTGCTGACAGAGGTGACCTCAAGAACCAAGGACCTTTACCCAGCCAGCCTAGGTGGGATGAAGTGGGCTATGGAGGACATAACCCAACATGTAGCTCCATGGCTGCCCTCCCTGACCAGGGGCCCCGTGGATCTTTGGTCACACCAACACCACGAAGCTCTCCTCTGCCACAATGGCCACATGGTTACTTGCACCACACCCAGGAGGTGAGGAGGGGGGCAGCCTCAGAGCCATTGGGGGCTGGCCAGGAGTGGGGGCTGGCTTGGGTCACAGCCCAAAGATGATGGCTGTGAGCTCTGAGCTCCTGGTCTGGTTTCTCTTCCTTCCCTGGGGCCCCCCAAGGTCCTTACCTGTCACTCAAAAGGTAAGGCTGCAGGGGTTCCCACTTCGTTGGCAGAATAGGGGGCTTACCTGAAGGCCTCCCTGTCTGAGCAGCACCTCAGCTAAGCACCTGAAAGGGCAAGGCTCTCAGCTCCTCTCCCTTGGGTCCCAGCAGAGACCTCTCAGCCTCCTCTCCACCCACAGCTCCTTTTGCCACTTCTACTACATTGGGCAAGAATTCAGATTGTCCAAAGCCCCACATCACACACACAAACACAGCTTCGCACAGGAGCAAAGACCGACAGACACACAATACCATACCCACATATATTCCCTCACACACACTCACATAGCTCCCTCTCAATCACACACACCTATTTCACACCAAAACATTCACACTAATGCACACTCATGCACACACACACAAATGATTCACTCTCTCACACATACACATAGAACATTCCACCCACAGAGTTATTCAAATGCTTATACAAATCTCACATCTGAACACACACTCCAAGTATACACATTCACACACATCAACTCTCACTCATATTCACTCATGCTTTCTCTCTCTCTCTCTCTCTCTCTCTCCTGTTACTGTTTGACCATTAGCCAGATGACCTCAGTGGTTTTGCTGGGATCAGAAAGGGGTCATGAAGGCAGGAGCTACTAGCTTCTAGGTCCAGTTCTGTAATGGCCCCTCCTCATGCCCTGTCATGGTTGCCTCCCCAGAAGTCCCTCCTCCAACAGCACACAATCTTTTGCTACCCTACTCAATAAACCATGGTCATTTCTGACCCTCCCTAGTCAAGCCATTTCCCTTCCCTAAACACCCTCCCCACAGTGTCCCATCTATCCCACCCTATGGAACCTGTAAGACCCCAACAAATCCCTGACCTCAATAAAGCACTGCCACCAGCACTGAGACATGCCCAGAGGTCCCTACCTGTTTCCTGGGTATGAATCTTGCCTCACTCATGAGATAGCAAAAGCCTTGAGGCCCAAGGAAAGAACTGTGACCCGCTCCTTTTGTGGTCCCAGAACACATACTGTAGAGCTGGACCCTCATCTCAGCTGTGCCCAGGGGTGCTGCCCCAGACTCATTTTGTTCTAATTTAGGCCTTCCCAGTTGAAAGGCATCCACTTAGGGTCAGACATACTCAGGTGCAAACCCAAGCTCCATTTCTAATTGTGTGACTTGGGCAACCTCCTTAACATCTCTTGACCTTAGTTTCCTCATCTAAAAAAAAAAAAAAAAAAAAAAAAAAATGAAAACAATAATCCCTCCTTTGTAGGTAGAAAATGATGATGAATATAAAGTACCCTGCACAATGCCTGGCACATAGTAGGTGTTCAGCACAATTTGGTGCTCCTTTTCTCTTGCCCTTTCATCTCTTTGAACACAATCTAAGGGGATACCCCCCAGGATGGAGTAGGCTGGAACAGGTTCAAGGGAAGCTAGAGGCACCTGGCTCCAGTTCACACACCCTCACACAAGGCTGCATCTAGGTCTGTTCCCCTCATGTGGAGCCCCAGAATTAAAGGACATCTTTGATTAATAAGAAGTGGAAAGATAAGCCTTGTGATAATTAATAAATCATTAGCATTACTTTGCATCAGATAAGCCCATTAATTGTTCTCATTTCCTTATAAAAAGCCCAGGCCCAGGGGCCCCTCACAGCAAGTTGATTTTATGAGAAACCCAAGCCCACAAAAAAAGCAGAGCCCTGGCAGGGTGTGCAGCATCCACCTGCAGGGGCACTTGGGAGTGTATGCTCGATCCACACCTCTGTCCTTCAGGAGAGCAGGCCATGAACCCGCTTGGGACCAGAACTCACAAAACAAGCTCTGTCAGGACTCCCTCTAGGGAACTCAAGGACTCCTAATACAGAGCTGTAATCAACTTATGTTCCTGGCACCAACACCAATTGATTACCAGTTTTTGTTGTAGTCACTCTAAGAAAAAGCTACATTGAGATTGAGAGGATAAAAGGTCCTAATTGATTCATAAAGGCTGTCAGGAGCATGGAACAGGACATGAAGGCATAAAGGACATGCCTATCTTTTCATTCATTCATTTGTCCATTCATTCATTCATCTTGCAAATGATTAGCATCAAATGCTATGCAAGTGGCTGGGGAGACCGTGTGAAGCAAAAAGATAGTTCCTGTTTTCATGGAGTTTATATTTGTCTCTCTAAAGTCCAGCTGCTTTTCAGGGGAGGAAATTACAATAGGGAAGAAATTTCCCAAAGCCACACTGAGAGTCAGTGACAAAACTGGCTATAGCTCCTTCCCTGCCCTCTTGCCAGTCCCTCCTTCCATCAAAGGAGCAGCAAAGGGATCCCAGTTCCCCATTCCTGCCCAACACACACAGATGTTCTGCCATCTTCTCATGTATCTTAACCCCAGACTCTGAAAATGGCAGCATATTCTAATTCATTCTAGAGAAATGCTTTTGAATACCTATTGTGTACAGGGACATTGAATTGGGACACATAAAAACTGCCTCCAAGAAGATGGTTGGCTGATTAGATAAAAAACCTTCCTTAAAATATACTATTACTACTACTACTACTACTACTACTACTAATAATAATAATAATAATAAAGCAAAGCCATCAGGAGGCATAACTTATTAAAGTGCTCTGAGTGATTAAAAAGCATCCATGCAAGCTGAGAAATCTCAAGAAGCTTTCTGAAGGAGGTGGAAGGTTAGGAAGAAATTGGAAAAAAATGTTTGGAGACAGATTATGGAGAGCTTTCAAGGCACTATTAGGAAATTTAAATGTGTCTTTTGGTTCCTCACTTGTCCCCCTGAAAGTTTACTCAGAGGACACCACTGGATAAACCTGGTTCATCTTTTTATAACATCAATATTACTGATAGATTTGAAAGTGAAAGGTTTTTCATTAAAGATTCTTAAAATTTTGTCATACCCACACAAAAATAAACTCCAGTTAAAGAATTAAACATGGGAATAAATAAAACTATGAAGATACTAGAATAAAATGTAGGACATGAGAAAAACTTTATGAGCAAAACTAAGATGCCCTAGAGAAAAAAATAAAGTAGAACTATGGACTCATGCTCCAGGCCTTTCCCAGTGGCCCACTGGCCACACAGAACTAGGATTCACCCTCATCTCCATGGGCCTAAGATCCAGGCCCACTATCATGGACCCAGGATACAGGCCAATGCCCATAGGCTCATGCTCCAGGACCATTCCAGTCCAGGCCTGCACACAGACACAGGTTGCAGGCCTACCCCAGTGGACCCTGATGCCAGGTCAGCCCAGCCCCTACAGATGCAGGACCAGACCTATCCTTGTGTACTCAGGTGGCAGGCCCTTCCCAGCACCAAGCCATCCTCCACAGACTCAGGCTACAGGCCTGCCACAGTGCCAGGCCAACCCCTGTGAACCTGGGCTCCAGGCCCACCCCAAAGACCCATGCACCAGGCCCATGCACACAACCCAAGCCACAGGCTCTCCTCTACCAACCCAGGTACCAACCCATACTTCCCAAGGACTCCAGTAGCAAGCCTGCCTGCAGACCCAACAGCTGGCTCACCCAGATTCTCTGATAAGCTGACTGGGAAAGGGCCTTCCCTGCTGGAGCCAGTCTATAAGGGCTAGAAGAGATGCCTGTATTTTCAAATATGCAGATACCAATGCAAGGCCATGAGGATCACAAATAATCAGGGAAACATGACACCACCAAAAGAACAAAATACAACAACAGTAACTTAACCTTAAGTGGCTATCTATGAACTGTCTGGTAAGCAACTCAAAATAATTGTCTTATAGAATCTCAGTGAGCTACAAGAGAACACGGACTGACAACTAAATAGAATCAGGAAAACAACACATGAACAAAATGCGAAGTTCAACAAAGAGAAACCATAAAAAAGAATTTCTGGAGCTAAAGAACATAATGGCTAAACTGAAAAATTTAATAGAGAGCCTCAACAGCAGACTCAATCAAACAGAACAATCAGTAAGCTTGAATTCATGCCATTTGAAATGACCCAGTTAGAGGAAAAGAGTGAAGAAAGCCTACAGGTATTATGAGACATCAAGCAAATCAATATATACATTACGGGAGTCCCAGAAAAAGGGAAGAAAGCTTATTTAAAGAAATAATAACAGAAAACTTCCCAAATCTGGAGAGGAAAATAAATATCCAGATCCATGAAGCTCAAAGAACTCCAGATTGATTAAACTTAAAGAGATCTTCACTGAGACATATTATAATCAAGTTGACAAAGAGAGAATTTTGAAAGCAGCAAAAGAAAAGCAACTCACCATATACAAGAGAACCCCCTAAGGCTGAAACTTGCCCTCTGGAAGACAGTGGGATGATATATTCAAAGTGCTGAAAGAAAAAAACAACCTGCCAACCAAGAATACTACACATGACAGACAAACAAGCTAAGGAAGTTCATCACCACTGCACCTGCTTTACAAGAAACACTAAGGGGAGTTCTTCAAGTTAAAATGAAAAGACATTAAGTAATAACATAAAAACATTAAAGTATAAAACTCACTATAAAGGTAAGAATACAGTCATATTCAAAATACCCTAATACTGTGATGGTAACTCTCTTTTAATTCTGGCATAAAAATTAAGACAAAAATATTAAAAAACAATTATAGCACAATAATTTGTTAATGGCTATACAATACAAAAATATATAAATCATGACATCAATAGCATAAAATGTGAAGAGGGAAGAAGTTAGAGTTTCTTATATAGTTGAAATTAAGTTATTATCAGCTTAAAATAAACTTTTATAACAATAAGATGTTCTATGTAAACACTCAGTATTAACCATCATACAACTATATGCTTGCTGCCTAAAAGAGACTCACTTTAGTTTTAAGGACATACATAGATTGAAAGTAAAGGGATGGAAAAAGATATTCCATGCAAATGGTAACCAAAAGAGAGCAAAAGTGGCTATATGTATATCAGATAAAATAAAATTTAAGTCAAAAACTGTCACAAAGACAAGAAGGTAATTACATAATAATAAAAGGGTCAATTGAGCAAATGGATATAACAATTCTAAATATATATCACCCAAAATGGAAGCATTTAATATATAAAACAAATATTAACAGAATTGAAGGGAGAAATAAACAGCAATACAACGATAATAGGGAACTTCAATACTCTACTCTTAGCAATGAATACATCATCCAGATAGAAAAATCAGTAAAGAAAACATTGAACTTGAACTACACTACAGACCAAATAGACCTTACAGACATATACAAAAATTCAATTCAACAGCAGCACAATACACATTCTTTCCAAGTGCACATAAAATACTCTCTAGAATGGATCGTGTATTAGGCTACAAACAAGTCTTAAATTTAAGAAGATTGAGTATTTTTTCTGATCACAATAGAATAAAACTAGAAATCAATAACAGGAAGTCTTGGAAAATGCCCAAACATGTAGAAATTAAGCAGCATGCTCCCAAACAACCAATTGGTCAAAGAAATCAAAAGGAAAAATTAAAAATATCTTGAGATAAAAATGGAAACACAATGTACCAAAACTTATGGGATGCGACAAAGGCAGTCCTCAGAGAGAAGTTTATAGCAATAAGTGCCTACATCACAAAATGAGAAAGATCTCAAATAAGCAACCTCATGTTACATACTAAAGAACTCGAAAAATAAGAACAAAGTAAGCTCAAACTTAGTTTTAAAAAAGGAAATAACAAAGATCAGAGCATAAATAAAATAGAGATTAGAAAAAAATACAAAAAGTCAACAAAATTACAAGTTAGTTTTTTGAAAAGATAAACAAAATGGACAAACCTTTAGCTAGACTAACAAAGAAATAGAGAAGAGTCAAATAAACAAAATCAGAAATGAAAGATAAGACTCGTTACCAATACCACAGAAATATAAAGAATAATAAGAGACTAATATGGACAATTATACATCAAAAAATTGGATAACCCAGAAGATACAGATAAATTCCTAGAAACATATAATCTACTAAAATTAATACAGAAAGAAATAGAAAATCTGAACAGACCAATAACAGATTAGGAGACTGAATCAGTAATAAAAGTCTTCCATCAAAGAAAACCCAGCACCTGATGGCTGCACTCCTGGATTCTACCAAGTATTTAAAGAACTAATACCAATTCTTCTCAAACTCTTACAAAAAATTAAAGAGGAGGAATATTTCCAAACTCATTTTACAAGGTCAGCATTACCCTGATACTGAAAACAGACAAAGATACAAGAAAAGAAAATTACAGGCCAATATTCCTGATGAACATAGATGTAAAAACCCTCAACAAAATACTAGCAAACCGAGCATTAAAAGGATCATTCAGCAAGTAGGATTTATCCCTGGGATGCAAAAGTGCTTCAGCATACATAAATCATTAAATGTAATACACCTTATTAACAAAATAAAGAACAAAAATTACAAGATGATCTTAGATGCCGAAAAAGCATCTGATAAAATTCAACATCCATTCATGATAAAAATTCTCAACAAAATAGGTATAGAAGAAATGTACCTCAACACAATAAAGGCCATATATGACATGCCCACAGCTAACATCATACTCAATGTGAAAAGCTAGAAACTTTTCCTCTAAAATTAAGAAAAAGACAAGGATGCCCACTCCCACCACTTCTTTGTTTTATATATATACATATACTTTAAGTTCTAGGGTACATGTGCACAATGTACAGGTTTGTTCTCAGCAAACAAAGGTAATTTCACTCCTTTTTCTATTTGGATACATTTTATTTCTTTTTCTGGTTTAATTGTTCTGGCTAAGACTTTCAGTACTACATTGATTAGAAGTGGTGAGAATGCTCATCATTCTTCAAACAAGAAAAAGAAATAAAATGCATCCTAATAGAAAAAGGAGTGAAACTAGCTCTGTTTGCTGATTACATGATCTTATATATTTTTTAAAAAACCTGAAGACTTCAATTAAAAAACTGTTAGAACTAAGAAACAAATTCAGTAAAACTTCAGTTTACAAAATCTAAAACAAAAATCAGTAGCACTTCTATACCTAACAATGAACTACCCAAAAAAAGAAATCAAGAAAACGATTCCACTTATAGTATTTCCCAAAAAAAACCACTTAGAAATAAATTTAACCAAAGCTGAAAACTATAAAACATTGATAAAAGAGATTGAAAATTATACAAATAAATGGAAAGCTATCCCATGTTCATAGCCTGGAAGAATTAATATTATAAATACGTCAATACTACAGGTCAGTACTACCCAAAGCAATCTACAGATTCAATGCAATCTCTATCAAAATTCCAAAGGCAGACCATGTGTGATGGCTTACACCTGTAATCCCAGCACTTTGGGAGGCCATGGTGAAAGGATCACTTGAGGTCAGCAATTCAAGACCAGCCTGGAAAATATAATGAGACTCGTGTCTCAAAAAAAAAAAAAAAAAAAAAAGTAAAACTTAGCTGGGCTTAGTGGCACGCACCTATAGTTCCAGCTAATCAGCAGGCTGAGAAAGGAGGATCACTTGAGCCTGAGAGGTCAAGGCTGCAGTGAACTATGATTGTACTCCAGTCTGGGTGACAAAGTGAGAACCTGTCTCAAAACAAAAATCCAATGGCATTTTTCACAGAAAGAGAAAATATAATTCTAAAATTCATATGGAACCACCAAATAGCCAAAGCAATCTTGAGCAAGAAGAACAAAGCTGAAGGCATCACTCTACCTGATTTCAAAATATACTACAAGCTATAGTAGTCAAAACATGATACTGGCATTAAAAATGACATATAGACCAATGGAACAGAATAGGGAACCTAGAAATAAATCCATACACTTATGGACAATTGATCTTCAACAAAGATGTCAAAAGTACACACTGGGGAAAGAATAGTCTCTTCAATAAATCATGCTGGAAAAACTGGATATCCACATGGAGAAGAATGAAAGTAGGCCCTTATCTCACATGATATCTTTTAAATCCACTTAAAATGAGTTAGATAGTTGAAAATAAGACCTGACACTGTAAAATTACTAGAAGAAAACATAAGCAGAAAGCTTCCTGACATTGGTCTTGGCAATGATTTTTTTTTTTATATGACTCCAAATGCACAGGCAACAAAAGCAAAAATAAACAAATAAGATTGCCTCAAACTAAAAAGCTTCTGCACAGCAAAAGAAATAATCAATAGAATGAAGAGACAACCTACAGAATGGGAGAAAATATTTACAAACCATACATCTGATAATGGGCTAATATCCCAAATATATGAGGAACTCCTACAACTGGGTAGTGAAACAAAATAAATAAATAACCTGATTTAAAAAATGAGCAGAGAACCCAAATAGACATTTTTCCAAAGAATACATGCAAATGGCCAATAGATATATGAACAAATGTTCAACACCGCTAATCATCAGGGAAGTTAAAACCACAATGTGATATTACCTCACACCTGTTAAAAAGTCTATTATCAAAAAGATGAAAGATAACAAATGTTGGCAAGGATGTGGTGAAAAGGGACAGCCTGCATTCTGTTGGTGGGAATGTAAATTGGCACAACCATTATGAGAAGCAGTACAGAGACTTCTCAAAAAATTAAAAATAGAACTACCATATGATTCAGCAATCCCAGTCTGGGTATGTATTCAAAGGAAATGAAATCGGTTTCTTGAACAGTTATCTATATTCCCGTACTCATTGGAACACTTTTCACAATAGCCAAGATATCGAAGCAACCCAGGCGTCCATTAATGGATGAACAAATGAAGAAAATGTGGTAAATACTCACAAGGAGACATTTTTTGTTTTTTTAACTCTTAATTCCATGACAGATTATCAATGGGGCATTATTCAACCTTAAAATATAAGGATATTCTGTCATTTGGAACAACATAGATGAGTCTTGAGGACATTATAACTGAAATAAGCCAGACACAGAAAGACAAATACTGCATGATCTTACTTATATGTGGAAACTAAAAAAAGTCATCAAAGCAGAGAATTGAATGGCATTGCCAGAAGCTAGTGGGGAATGGAAAATGGGGAGATGTTGGTCAAAGAGTACAAAGTTTCAGCTATGCAGGATGAGTAAGTTCTGGAGAGCTAATGGACAGCATGGTAATTATAGTTAGTAATACTGTGTTATATTACTGAAATTTACTAAGAGAATAAACCTTAAATATTCTTATCACACACATGAGAAAAGATAACTATGTAAGGTGATAGGTATGTAATTGGTGTGGTTGTATAATAATTTCACAGTGTACACGTATATCTAAACATCATGTTGTATACCTTCAATATATACAAATTTTATTCATGAATTTTACCTCAATAAAGTTGAGGGAAAGAAATAAAACTAGGAAAAAATATTGATGATTCTTGATACTTCTCTGCATTTTCCAAATTTTCTGTTATAACCATGTATTGCTCTTATAATTAGAATAAAACAAACGTGAGTATAAAAGAAAAAGACAAGTAGATATGTCTACTTTAAAAATTTTAAATTCTCTAGCACACCAAAAACAGAATATCAGATGGGGGAAATGTTTGTAATATATACTATAAACAAAGGAAAACATCTCTAAAATATGAAGACTTCCCAACAAAAAAAATCAACAAGCAATTCACAGAAAAAACACAAATAGCTAATAAACCAGGATTTCTGAGTCTGTGCACTATTGAAAGCCCCATCCCCATCATCACCACCATCAGCCCCTCCAGCCAGTTGTAACAATCAAAAAATGTCTCCAGACATTGCCAAATATCCCCTGGGTATAAAATCATCCCCTGTTGAGAACCACTACTAATAAACATATGAAAATATATTCAGCCTTCTGAATGAACAGACAAATTAAAATAACAAAATATCATTTTCTTTTATCAGACTGGGAAGATTTTAAAGATGGATGGTAACTACAGATGTCAAGAGTTTGGGTAGAAGGATGTTCTCATTCTTCGTTCATGGGGACATAAATAAATACAATTTTAGAAGACAATCTGGTAGCATTCATCCACTTTTTAAATGTACAAGCCCACTGACCCAGCAATTTCACTTTGCTCCACAAGACATGCACAAAAGTACACAAGGACATATATACAACGTATGTTCAATGGGGAATTCTTTTTATAATAGTGGAAACTTGGAAATAAGTGTAAATGAATACAGTAATGATTAAATTATGGTACGTTGATATAAATTAGACAATAAAAAGAACTGTCCAAGACATATTGCTGGGTGAAAAAAAAACAAGTTGCAAAATAATATCCAATATTTATTTCAAGTTAAAAATGACATATTGCATGTGTTTATATGTGCCATTAGAAAGACAGAGAAAGAAAGATCTGGAAAAATAAATAGCAAGTTGTTAATAGTTGTTAATCCTAGGGAGTGGAATGGGAGGGTGGTAGGAGAGGTAAGGATAGTGAGTGTAGGGAGAGAGAAGAATTTTACATTTTCCATTTATAGAGTTATGTATTGTTTGAGCTTCAACAGTATTATTATCTTTATAATTTTGAAAATGTGTTTTCAGGCCGGGCGCGGTGGCTCAAGCCTGTAATCCCAGTACTTTGGGAGGCTGAGACGGGCGGATCACCAGGTCAGGAGATCAAGACCATCCTGGCTAACACGGTGAAACCCCGTCTTTACTAAAAAATACAAAGAACTAGCCGGGCGAGGTGGCAGGCACCTGTAGTCCCAGCTACTCGGGAGGCTGACGCAGGAGAATGGCGTAAACCCGGGAGGCGGAGCTTGCAGTGAGCTGAGATCCGGCCACTGCACTCCAGCCTGGGCGACAGAGCAAGACTCCATCTCAAAAAAAAAAAAAGAAAGAAAGAAAAAGAAAATGTGTTTTCAGCAAATTCCAAACTAGGGTTCATACTATAAATATATGAAGGGTTCATGTTATATATGCAAGTAGAATCAGTAAAATCCCACTGATCTCTGTTGATTTATGTCACTTTTCCAAAGATTAGACAATAAAGTGGTATGTGCATCTAGCTACACGTGGAACAATTCCGTTCTCTCGGTTATGGAGAAAGCAGACGCCTTCTAAAGCAAACAAGCGTGCAACTGCAGCAAAAATAAATTTGACCAATGTGTCAGCCACAGGCTAGGGCTGGGCTGGGCAGGGCATATGTTTTCTCAGCAATTCCCTGAAATGATCTGAAAAGGGAGTTTGCCAACTTAGAAACCAGTTTTATTTTCACTTTTACTACATAAAAAGCCACGGGCCTCCCAGATCTCTTCAGCTGCCTGCTATTGTTCCCCCGATCACATGTTGTGTTTATAAATCACTGGGCATTTTTCCACTTTCCACCACAGCAAATTGTTCTCAAACACGAAGAAACCAGAAGTTCTGGGTTTTGAGTTATTTTTAATTTCCCTTTTACAGTATAGTAATTTTAACATTATGTTTTCAACTTGGAACATGGATCAGTGGTTACGAATAGGATGTCTGAAGCACAAGTCTGTAACCAGTGAAAATATGAAGCTATTGAGGCAAATTCAGAATAGCAATGATTCACGGGGACTGTGACAGATGTGTTGTTGACTTGGAGGTCCATCATGTGACTATAACAGCTACAAGAGCCAGAGCTCTGCCCAAGCCACATCTAGTGACCTGGTAGTGGGCAGCCGCCTCTAAAACACCATGGAGTAAGCTGAGGTGGGTTTAATTTAGCGCAGATATAGCATATAAAATAATGGTATGAACCATCTCTACTGTAGAGACATTGAAAAAGTAAAGTATGCGATTTCAAAGAAAAAAAAATCACAAAATAAGGGCCAGGCACACTGGCTCACGCCTGTAATCCTAGCACTTTGGGAGGCCTAGGCAGGCAGATCACGATCAGGAGTTTGAGACCAGCCTGGCCAACATGGTGAAAACCCATCTCTATTAAAAATACAAAGTAGCTGGGCATGGTGTCTGGCGCATGTAATCCCAGCTACCCGGGAGGCAGGAGAATCGTTTGAACCCGGGAGGTGGAGGTTGCAGTGAGCCAATATCGTGCCATTGCACTCCGGCCTGGGTAATAGTGCAAGACTCCATCTCAAAAAAATAAATAAATAAAATAAAATTAAAATCACAAAATAATTTGACAACATAAAATAGAGAAGACTCAATTAAGGGCAATAAAATGAAAAACCAAATCAAAGTAAATGAAAAATTTTCCTGGGCTGGGTGTGGTGGCTCATGCCTGTAATCCCAACACTTTGGGAGGCTGAGGAAGGTGGATCACTTGAACCCAGGAGTTCAAGATCAGCCTGGGCAACATGGTGAAACTTTGTCTCTACAAAAAAAAATACAAAATATTAGCCAGACGTAGTAGCACTCACCTGTAGTCCCAGCTACTTGGGAGGCTGAGATAGGAGGATCGCTTGAGCCTGGGAGATAGAGGCTGCAGTGAGCCAAGATCCCACCACTACACTACAGCCCAGTGAGATCCTGTCTCAAAAAAAAAAAAAAAAAAAGAAAGAAAGAGGCCAGTTCCAAGATGGCTGAATAGGAAGAGCTCCAGTCTACACCTCCCAGGGTGAGCAACACAAAAGACAGGTGATTTCTGCATTTCCAACTGATGTACCGTGTTCATCTCACTGGGGATTCTTGGACAGTGGGCGCAGCGCACGGAGTGTGAGCTGAAGCAGGGCGGGGCATCGTCTCACCAGGGAAGCACAAGGGGTTGGGGAATTCCCTTTCCTAGCAAAGGGAAGCTGTGACAAACAGTACCTGGAAAATTGGGACACTCCCACCCTAATACTGTGTTTTTCCAATGGTCATAGGAAATGTCACACCAGGGCATTATATCCCACGCCTGGCTCGGAGGGTCCCACGCCCACAGAGCCTTGCTCACTGCCAGCACAGCAGTTCAACATCAAACTACAAGGTGGCAGTGAGGTTGGGGGAGGGGCGTCTGCCATTGCTGAGGCTTGAGTAGGTAAACAAAGCTGCCAGGAAGCTCAAACTGGGTGGAGCCCACCGCAGCTCAACAAGGCCTGACAGCCTCTGTAGACTCCACCTCTGCAGGCAGGGCATAGCTGAACAAAAGGCAGCAGAAACTTCTGCAGACTTAAACATCCTTGTCTGACAGCTTTGAAGAGAGCAGTCATTCTCCCAGCACGGAGTTTGAGATCTGAGAACGGACAGACTGCCTCCTCAACTGGGTCCCTGACCCCTGACTAGCCTAACTGGGAGACACCTCCCAGTAGGGGCCGACTGACACCTCATACAGCTGGGTGCCCCTCTGAGATGAAGCTTCCAAAGGAAGGATCAGGCAGCAACATTTGCTGTTCTGCATCCTCTGCTGGTGATATCCAGGCAAACAGGGTCTGGAGTGGACCTCCAGCAAACTCCAACAGACCCGCAGCTGAGGGTCCTGACTGTTAGAAGGAAAACTAATAAACATAAAGAACATCCACACCAAAACCCCATATCTAGGTCACCATCATCAAAGACCAAAGGTAGATAAAACCACAAAGATGGGGAGAAACCAGAGCAGAAAAGCTGAAAATTCCAAAAATCAGAGCGCTTCTTCTGCTCCAAAGGAACAGAGCTCCTCTCCAGCAATGGAACAAATCTGGACAGATAATGACTTTGACGAGTTGACAGAAGTAGGCCTCAGAAGATCAGTAATAACAAACGTCTCCAAGTTAAAGGAGGATGTTTGAACCCAGCACAAAGATGCTAAAAACCTTGAAAAAAAATTAGGTGAATAGCTAATTAGAATAAACAGCATAGAGATCTTAAATGACCTGATGGAGCTGAAAACCATGGCGTGAGAACTACGTGAAGAATGCACAAGCTTCAGTAGCTGATTCGATCACGTTGAAGAAAGGGTATCACTGATTGAAAATTAAATTAATGAAATGAAGTGAGAAGAGAAGTTTAGAGAAAAAAGAGTAAAAAAGAAATGAACAAAGCCTCCAAGAAATATGGAACTATGTGAAAAGACCAAATGTACATCTGATTGGTGCACCTGAAAGTGATGGGGAGAATGGAACCAAGCTGAAAAACACTCTTCAGGATAGTCTCCAGGAGAACTTCCCCAACCTAGCAAGACAGGCCAACATTCAAATTCAGGAAATACAGAGAACACCAAAAAGATACTCCTTGAGAAGAACAACTATAAGACACATAATTGTCAGATTCACCAAAGTTGAAATAAAGGAAAAAAAGTTAAGGGCAGCCAGAGAGAAAGGCCGGGTTAACCACAAAGCGAAGCCCATCAGACTAACAGCAGATCTCTTGGCAGAAACTCTGCAAGCCAGAAGAGTGTGGGGGCCAATATTCAACATTCTTAAAGAAAAGAATTTTCAACCCAGAATTTCATATCCAGCAAACTAAGCTTCACAAGTGAAGAAGAAATAAAGTCCTTTACAGACAAGCAAATGCTGAGAGATTTTGTCACCACCAGGACTGCCTACAAGAGCTCCTGAAGAAAGCACTAAACAGGGAAAGGAACAACTGGCACCAGCCACTGCAAAAACATGCCAAATTGTAAAGACCGTCGGTGCTAGGAAGAAACTGCACCAACTAATGAGCAAAATATTCAGCTAATATCCTAATGACAGGATCAAATTCACACATAAGAATATTAACCTTAAATGTAAATGGGCTAAATGCTCCAATTAAAAGACACAGACTGGCAAATTGGATGCAGAGTCAAGACCTATCAGTGTGCTGTATTCAGGAGACCCATGAGACCCATTTCACATGCAGAGACATACATAGGCTCAAAATAAAGGGATGGAGGAAGATCTACCAAGCAAATGGAAAACAAAAAAAAGCAGGGGGTTGCAATCCTAGTCTCTGATAAAACAGACTTTAAACCAACAAAGATCAAAAGAGACAAAGAAGGCCATTACATAATGGTAAAGGGATTATTTCAACAAGAAGAGCTAACTATCCTAAATGTATATGCACCCAATACAGGAACATCCAGATTCATAAAGCAAGTCCTTAGAGACCTACAAAGAGACTTAGACTCTCACACAATAATCATGGGAGAGTTTAACACACCACTGTCAATATTAGACAGAAAAACGAGGCAGAAAGTTAACAAGGATATCCAGGACTTGAACTCAGCTCTGTACCAAGCAGACCTAATAGACATTGACAGAACTCTCCACCCCAAATCAACAGAATATACACACTTCTCAGCACCACATCGCACTTATTCCAAAATTGATCATATAATTGGAAGTAAAGCACTCCTCAGCAAATGTAAAAGAACAGAAACTATAACAAACTGTCACTCAGACCACAATGCAATCAAATTAGAACTCAGGATTTAGGAACTCACTCAAAACCGCACAACTACATGGAAACTGAGTAACCTGCTCCTGAATGACTACTGGGTAAATTACAAAATGAAGGCAGAAATAAAGATGTTCTTTGAAACCAATGAGAACAAAGACCCCACGTACCAGAATCTCTGGGACACATTTAAAGCAGTGTGTAGAGGGAAATTTATAGCACTAAATCCCACAAGAGAAAGCAAGAAAGATCTAAAATCGACACCCTAACATCACAATTAAAAGAACTAGAGAAGCAAGAGCAAACACATTCAAAAGCTAGCAGAAGGCAAGAAACAACTAAGATCAGAGCTGAACTGAAGGAGATAGAGACACAAAAAATTCTTCAAAAAATTAATGAATCCAGGAGTTGGTTTTTTGAAAAGATCAACAAAATTGATAGACCGCTAGCAAGACTAACAAAGAAGAAAACAGAGAAGAATCAAATAGATGCAATAAAAAATGATAAAGGGGATATCACCACTGATCCCACAGAAATACAAACTACCATCAGAGAATACTATAAACACCTCTACACAAATAAACTAGAAAATCTAGAAGAAATGGATACATTCCTAGACACATACACCCTCCCAAGACTAAACCAGGAAGAAGTTGAATCCCTGAATAGATCAATAGCAGGCTCTGAAATTGAGGCAATAATTAATAGCCTACCAACCAAAAAAAGTCCAGGACCAGATGGATTCACAGCCGAATTCTACCAGAGGTACAAGGAGGAGATGGTACCATTCCTTCTGAAACTACTCCAATCAATAGAAAAAGAGGGAATCCTCCCTAACTCATTTTATGAGGCCAGTGTCATCCTGATACCAAAGCCTGGCAGAGGCACAACAAAAAAGAGAATTTTAGACCAATATCGCTGATGAACACAGATACAAAAATCCTCAATAAAACACTGGCAAACCGAATCCAGCAGCACATCAACAAACTTACCCACCAAGATCAAGTTGGCTTCCTCCCTGGGATGCAAAACTGGTTCAACATACGCAAATCAATAAACGTAATCCAGCATACAAACAGGACCAAAGACATAAACCACATGATTATCTCAATAGATGCAGAAAAGGCCTTTGACAAAATTCAACAGCCCTTCATGCTAAAAACTCTCAATAAACTAGGTATTGATGGAACATATCTCAAAATAATAAGAACTATTTATGACAAACTCACAGCCAATATCATACTGAATGGGCAAAAACTGGAAGCATTCCCTTTGAAAACTGGCACAAGACAGGGATGCCCTCTCTCACCACTCCTATTCAACACGGTGTTGCAAGTTCTGGCCAAGGCAATCCGGCAGGAGAAAGAAATAAAGGGTATTCAATTAGGAAAAGAGGAAGTCAAATTGTCCCTCTTTGCAGATGACGTAATTGTATATTTAGAAAACCCCATCATCTCCGCCCAAAATCTCCTTAAATGGATAAGCAACTTCAGTAAAGTCTCAGGATACACTATCAATGTGCAAAATCACAAGCATTCTTACACACCAATAACAGACAGAGCCAAATCATGAGTGAACTCCCATTCACAATTGCTTCAAAGAGAATAAAATACCTAGGAATTCAACTTACAAGGGATGGGAAGGACCTCTTCAAGGAGAAATACAAACCACTGCTCAACGAAACAAAAGAAGACACGAACAAATGGAAGAACATTCCATGCTCACGGATAGGAAGAATCAATATCGTGAAAATGACCATACTGCCCAAGGTAATTTACAGATTCAAGGCCATCCCTATTAAGCTACCAATGACTTTCTTCACAGAATTGGAAAAAACTACTTTAAAGTTTATATGGAACCAAAAAAGAGCCTGCAATGCCAAGACAATCCTAAGCCAAAAGAACAAAGCTGGAGGCATCACACTACCTGACTTCAAACTATACTACAAGGCTACAGTAGCAAAAACACCATGGTACCGGTACCAAAACAAAGATATAGACCAATGTTAACTGAACAGAGCCCTCAGCAATAACACCACACATCTACAACCATCTGATCTTTGACAAACCTGACAAAAACAAGAAATGGGGAAAGGATTCCCTATTCAATAAATGGTGCTGGGAAAACTGGCTAGCCATATGTAGAAAGCTGAAACTGGATCCCTCCCTTACACCTCATACAAAAATTAATTCAAGATGGATTAAAGACTTAAATGTTAGACCTAAAACCATACAAACCCTAGAAGAAAACCTAGGTAATTCTATTCAGGACATAGGCATGGGCAAGGACTTCATGACTAAAACACCAAAAGTAATGGCAACAAAAGCCAAAATAGACAAATGGGATCTAATTAAACTAAAGAGATTCTGTACAGCAAAAGAAACTACCATCACAATAAACAGGCAACCTACAGAATAGGAGAAAATTTTTGCAATCTACCCATCTGATAAAGGGCTAATATCCATAATCTACAAAGAACTTAAAACAAATTTACAAGAAAAAATCAAACAACCCCATCAAAAAGTGGGTGAAGGATATGAACAGACACTTCCCAAAAGAAGACATTTATGCAGCCGACAGACACATGAAAAAATGCTCATCATCACTGGCCATGAGCAAAATGCAAATCAAAACCACAATGAGATACCATCTTACACCAGTTAGAACGGCAATCATTAAAAAGTCAGGAAACAACAGGTGCTGGAGAGGATGTGGAGAAATAGAAACACTCTCACACTGTTGGTGGGACTGTACACTAGTTCAACCATTGTGGAAGACAGTGTGGTGATTCCTCAAGGATGTAGAACTAGAAATACCATTTGACCCAGCCATCCCATTACTGGGTATATACCCAAAGGATTATAAATCATGTTGCTATAAAGACACATGCACACGTATGTTTATTGCGGCACTATTCACAATAGCAAAGACTTGGAACCAACCGAAATGTCCATTAATGATAGACTGGATTAAGACAATGTGGCACATATACACCATGGAATACTATGCAGCCATAAAAAAGGATGAGTTCATGTCCTTTGTAGGGACATGGATAAAGCTGGAAACCATCATTCTCAGCAAACTATTTCGCAAAGACAGAAAACCAAACATCGCATGTTCTCACTCATAGGTGGGAATCGAACAATGAGAACACTTGAACACAGGATGGGGAACATCACACACTGGGACCTGTCGTGGGGTGGGGGGAGGGGGAAGTGATAACATTAGGAGAAATACCTAATGTAAATGACGAGTTAAGGAGTGCAGCACACCAACATGGCACATATATACATATGTAACAAACCTGCACGCTGTGCACAAGTAGAACTTAAAGTATAATTTAAAAAGGAAGAAAGAAAGAAAAAGAATGAAAAGAAGAAAAGTTCTCCTAAAGGTTTGAGTCTGTTTCAGAAATGTTCCAAAAGTTGGAGCTTGAATAGGAAAAATGAACTGGATGACGAGCTTCACTGTATAGAGGACCACATCTCTATTTGCATCAAAAGATTCCACTTAGCCGGAAAAGGTGCCCTCACTGAGCTACACTGCTTACCAGTGTGTTTTAATGGGTTAAAAAATACAGACTTAAGAACTGAAGGGAAACCATGGTTATGAAAACACACGTATAAATGATTTGGGCCTTTTACTAGTCTTTGTTCACCATAACTCTAGTGTCTGTGAAGTCATGTCAATTTATAAAGTGATTTTTGGTAAAACAACAGGTGAAGATACTTTCACAAAATGTGTAAATCTGAAAAGATCAGCATCAACTGGGAAGAAGCAGCACAGACTCCCAGCACAGGTGAGCCAAATCTGATGAGAAAAATGGCAGAAAATGTGAACCACCGTTTGCACACAATGACGTTCTTGGAACCTGCCACACACATGAAGCATACCTCACAGTGAACGATCTGCTCTTGAGTTCGAAGTGGTAAACTTTTCATTTAAACATAGTATAGAAAACTTAGCATTTAAACACTTGTCACTTAGGGCTAGTTTTTAATAATATGAGAAGTTCTGAAAGCTTGCTTTACCACAGAGATGTGTGGTATCTTAATAAGAAGATGCCGGGCGCCTGTAGTCTCAGCTACTCCGGAGGCTGAGGCGGGAGAATGGTGTAAACCCGGGAGGCGGAGCTTGCAGTGAGCTGAGATCCGGCCACTGCACTCCAGCCTGGGCGACAGAGCGAGACTCCATCTCAAAAAAAAAAAAAAAAAAAAAAAAAAAAAAAAAAAAAGATGCTGCTCTAGGTTTTCAAACTTGAGACTGGTGTAGAAGAAAGTATCTTTTTTCCCACCAACACAGTATTCCACAGAACATAGAGGAAAATATCAACAGTGCTATGACTAAGAGCAGAAGACTCATTAAGGTGAATAAAATCATTTTTCACCAAAATGTCAATGAGTGGCTCACAGAGATGTTTTGTTTAGAATCTTTTTGTCAAGGCTCAATACTCTTAATCAGAACTGCAAGGCAAACTGAGAAATGATTTTACTGCCATGATTGCTATCATAAAAATGCAGTTAGGGAGTTGGATGAAGAGAGTTGATCAGGGGAACTAAGTACACATAATTGAAGCTCTTGGTTCATTTGTATGTGTCAGTTATCTTCCATCAGTTGATGTTTCCAAAACTGTTAGAATTTTTTTGCAACTGCATTTTATCCATTAGTCAATGGAGAATATAGGAATTGTTTTGTCTTTCCTGATGGTAATTATTTAAGGTGTTAATTTTTACTTTTGATACAACCCTATTCATCATTGATGCCTTCCTTCTTTCTGATCTGAATCACCTTGTGCATTTCCTGCCTCAGACCTGGAATCTGCTTTTACTTCAGTGTGAGTCTTTTTCCTCAAGACTGAGTCTTGCTCTGTTGCCCAGGTTGGAGTGCAATGGCATGATGATAGCTCACTGCAGCCTCGACCTCCCTGGGTTAAGCAATCCTCCAGCCTCAACCTCCTGAGTAGCTGGGACTATAGGTGCATGCCACCACACCAGGCTAATTTTTGTGTGTTTTGTATAAACAAGGTCTCACTGTGTTGTCCAGGCTGGTCTTGAACACCTAGGCTCAAGCAATCCACCTGCCTCAGCCTCCCAAAGTGCTGGGATTACAGGTGTGAGCCACTGTTCCTGGCCTGCCTTATTTGTTGACCTGTATGGATTACTATCTGTTGAGTATTGCCAGAGGATTTCTCCTACCAACCCTATAATATTTTAGGGGATTCAATGTAGCTCATATATGACCATGTCATTGCTCTGATTTGCTTTTTTTTTAAATTCCCACTTAAAATAAATCCTCTTTAGAAGATTCTTTTCAGAGATCATAATTGTGGTGCTTGAGAGTGTGGTGCTTGGTGATACTGGTTTAATCATTGTTTCTGAACCTTTTTGGAGGACAGAGCTACAAAATTCTTATTAGGATAAAACAAATTCTGAGCCCCTGTTGATACTTCCTATTCAAATTCAAAACCTAGACAGGTTCTATTTAACCTCACTTTTTCTTTCTTTTGTTCATATATCTCCTTTCTCTCATGCTGAAACTTATGGTTCCCAAAAGCACCAATACTGTATAATTACTTCCCTGCTTTATCCTACCATGGCACATGCAAAAGTTTTAAATTAGCAATACTAATAATACCAACAATAATATAACCAATGAAAATAGTGTAAGTGCCAGGTGTGGTGGCTCACGCCTATAATCCCCACACTTTGGGAGGCCGAGGTGGGTGGATCACCTGAGGTTGGGAGTTCAAGACCACCCTGACCAACATGGAGAAACCCCATCTCCACAAAATTAGTCAGGTGTGGTGGCCCATGCCTGTAATCCCAGCTACTCCGGAGGCTGAGGCAGGAAAATGGCTTGAACCTGGGAGGCAGAGGTTGCAGTGAGCTGGAGATTGCGCCATTACACTCCAGCCTGGGCAACAAGAGCGAAACTCCGTCTCAAAAAAAAAAAAGAAAGAAAGAAAAAGAAAAGAAAATAGTGTAAGCTCTTTTTTAGTTCCTTTTGTCTATAGGGTATATTCTCCTAGGGACATACAGTCAAATTACCGTGTTTGGGGAATAGCTGGCAACAGCTCCTCTCTGTGTGGTTATGCCACCAACTCAAAACTCCTAATTTCCGAATAAGAACAACATAAGCCATGAAATAACAAAGCATCAAATACATTAAAATATATGAGATCATAAAGACAAAAAAAATTATTGGTCAACTTTGGAGGATGCTAGGAACCAACTCATTATTTTGAAAATTGGTAACCAAATCAAGCATTCATCCTGCCTTATCTATGTGAACTATACTCAGAGTACCCAAATAGTTGATATGGGGAAGTTTCTTTTTATAGAAGTATTCCAGCTCATAAATGTGGAGGGAACAATAAAATTGGAAAATCAGCATTTTGCAGCCTCTAATGAAATAACAGATCTAGTGTATGAGCAATGGCTTCAACAACACAAAGAGGAAGAGACAACCATTACACTGGAACTACACAGCACCTCTTATAATTAATGATCCCCAAAATCTGACCCTGAATCTGATCAAGGCTTTAGATCTACCAAATTACAGAAAATACTGGGGACAAACGAGCATGTCAACCACCAAACCCAGACTGCTTGAATCACTACAGAACAAATGATCTAGTTTCTTCAAAAAATAAATTGCGAGGGAAGAGGAGAAAGAAAGGGGGTATTTTCAGATTTGAAATAGATATATCAACCAATCACAATAGATGGGTCCTATTTAGATCCGGTTCACTCTGTAGTGGCACTGAAACACAGTATGTGTGTGTGTGTGTGTGTGTGTGTGTGTATTAAAGTTTTACAATTTTTAAGTGTGCAATCACTGTATTTTGGATACACCCACATTGTGTGTGTTTCAATGCCACCACAGAGTGAATTGCAGGGGCCCGTGCCTCCACCCTCATCTATATCAGACTGCTCTACCCTCTCCCCGTATTTCCCACTTCCAATCAGCACATGGTCCAAGAAGAAACTGTGTGTGTGCTATGAAAACACACTCCCCTTCATCAAAATTACCCCCAAATCTCTCCTGTGTGCAAACTCTGGAGCTGCTGCCATTCACTGGGAAGACTGTCACAGCCGTTTTCAGTACTTACAGTCACTGCCAGGAATCTCCCCGCCTTTGCTCATACTCTGCTCCCAGCCTGGAATGCCTTCGCTCCTGCCTGTTTGAACCATCTCAGCTCAAGTCTTTTTCTTCCAGAAGCCACCCCTGAGCACTCAGCATCAGCCATCTCTCTTTTCCAGCTGCTCAGTCCTCACCTTGTGTTCTAGCACCTATGAAAAGAAAATAAATCTCAGGACCCCAAAATCACTAAGCCAAGGGAAAAGTCAAGCTGGGAAGTGTGTCAGGCAAACCTGCCTCCCATTTTATTCCTAAATAAGATAGCTACAGAGTTAAGACGCTACATACCTCCCTCACAATTTGCCCACAAGGAAATTCCTTGTGGACAAAGGACAGACAGAACTCAAGATCATCCCTCTGTGGCTCACCTGAGACAAATGCATATCTGATTGCTTCCTCTGCCCTATTGTTTATGTAAAAGTGCAGATTCACTGAGACTAAATTGTGTTTTCAGTGGAAGGCTGATCAAGGACTCAGAAGAATATAACCTTTAGTCTCTTATCCATTTATGACCTAGAATCCCCCGCCTCAAGTTGTCTAGCCTTACCAGACCGAACCAACGTATATCTTACACATATTGATGTCTTATGTCTCCCTAAAATGTATAAAAGCAAGCTCTACCCTGACCACCTTGGGCGCGTGTCATCAGGACCTCCTGAGACTGTGTCATGAGCACGTCCTTAACTTTGGCAAAATAAACTTTCTAAATTGAGACCTGTCTCAGATACCTTTTAGTTTACACACCTGAGATTTGCTGCCTTCAGCTCTTCTCTTCCAGTCTTCTCAAAGATTCTGCTTTCCCAGAGGCACAGCCCCCAGAGCTCCTCCTCTCATCAACTCAGCAATCCATCTAGTAGCCACACACAGAAGGATTTCTGTAACTATCATTGAGTACTAGCAGGTGAGCCATTTAACACTTTTTCTCTTTCCCATTACTGAGGCATTTGGACTTGAAAGCCTCTAGATCCAGACAGAATAGCTGAGCCCTTTTATATAGAGGTGGAGGAAGAATCAAGTCTCTGCAGAGGTCAACAGGTGGCAAAGGGGCATACACGCTTGACACCTCTCCCCCTATGCCCTTCATTTGTCCATGGGGCATTCCTGGAAACTGGTTAAAAACAGACTACTGAAGTTAAAATGGCCTTTCCCCAAGGAACAACATTAACATCAGGGTGGGTTCCTGAGCTAAAACCAGGAACCAAAGAAATCCATGACCAATAATGAGTTGGAGAAAAACAGACGAAACAACCATAGGCACATAAAATAACAGAAATGACTGTCCACCGTGGAGTCTCAAACTCACAGTTACGATGGGTAAAGCCACTGAGGAGTGGGTGAGACTAAAAGTAGTACTGTAAGAAGGGGGCTGTCCATAATGCGGGGGCTCCGGGAGTAGGAGAAGTGGCTTGAGAGAGGGAAGTTTAGGACGAACACGAGGAAAGCCAGCTTCCCACAAGATAGGAAAAACATGGTAGCTGCTGCAGGGGCTTTGGCATGAAGCAGGCCTAAAACATCCCATCCCCACCACTCCCTAGCTGTGTACCTTCAGGGAAGCAGCTTCTCTTCCAGGAATTCTAGGTTCCTTGTTGGTTAAAAGTAGGTAATAATGCTTCGCAGGAAGTTGTGAGGATTTGATGACAGGCATCTCAAATTCAACATGTCCAAAGTAGCCTAAACCTGTGGTTTCCACCGTCTTTTCATTTTAGTTAATGACCTCTTTATTCTTTCACTTGTTGAAGCCCAAAATCTTGGAATCATTCAATCCTGTGGGCTCTCTTCTAAATTCATCCAGACTGTAACCACTTTTCTCATCACCTCCATCACTCCACACTGGCCCAAGCACCAAGCCTTCTCACCTGAATCACAGCAAAGGTCCCCGCTACCAGGTGTCTCCACTTCCACCATTGACCACTACAGTGTGAATCCACACAGCAGCACATAATCCCATCAATCACTCCTCTCTGCTCACTCCCCCTTCTGTATTTCCATCTCAGAGTAAAACTCAAAGCCTTACTCTTTATCTACAAGGTATATGGCCCCTGATAGCCTGGACATTTTCTGTTTCCACTTTCTCTCCTGCCAGCCTTGTTGCTATTCCTAGATCTTGTCTGTTGCTCTCCTGAGTAAGCTGGAGTTGAAAATCAGCTGGAGTACATTGAGATGAAACTGTCCAAGGGATTTGGGTGTGGCACAAAACATGTCTGGAACAGAGGAAAGAGAATCCAGGTGCATGGCCCAGCCAGAGCTGGGATGTTTCAAGCATCCTTCCTGTCTTTTCTCAACCTACCTAACATCAGAGCCCACCTGAGGAACTTCCCGGGAAGCCCCCGTTACCTCTTCAGTCCTCCAAAAGCCATGACCCTGTCTTCCATCCAGGAAAACCTTCACTGTTCTGTTATCTGGAGTTCAAACAAGCCAGTAATTCCCAATTCCCTTGCATTTTGTGGCCCCATCCATTCTATCTTCCAGACTTCTGCCGAAGTGAGCTTTCCAACTTTGGGATTTTTGGACTCACTTTCCAACTCCATTTAGATATTTTTTCCAAGTATCTGCCAAAGATATTTTAAATTATCTTTTTAAGTAGATTCATTTATCCTCTCTACCTCTTTTTTTTTTTTTTTTTTAGTACCTACTGTATGCCAAATACCTGATAGCCACCTTGGAGCAAGACATGCTTCAAAAGTAAAGAAGATAAGCTGTGTGAACATGAGAAAATTACCTAAGTTTTCTCTGCCTTAGTTGTCTTATCTCTAATGTAGACATACTTCCTTCCCCCAAGGGGTTGATCCACCACAGTCCTTAGTGGAATAGGTGGCAGAATTAATCCGTTATTAACATGGATAAAGTCTATGTGGATAGGGTAGTCATTCCTTCTGAGCACATGGTAGGTACTCAGGAAAATCATGCTGGTTGTTTGATTTAAATCTGCAATTAGTATTTGGTATTATGTGCTGCTTGGCATCTTACTTAACCTGTGGAGGACAGAGATAAGTTAGACTCTGTCTCATCTCCAAAAAAACTGACAGGTTAGTGGGGAAGACAGAAGCACAGGCAAGTCCATATAATGTCTATAAGAATGGGCTTTAATCAAGGGATGAACCAACACAACTGGTGCTCAGGGAAGGAATCACTTTGCCTGCAGAGGTCAATCGGGCTTCCTCAAAGGATAGGACATTTGAGCTGGGCCTGGAAAAGTGAACCCACTTGCCTCTTACTCCCTCCCAAGAGAAAAGTACGGACAAGGCAGGGCAGTGTGGGACAGCATGGCAGGCGTATGGAGCCATGAACAGAATGGTGCTGGGCAGAGAGCAAGGAAGAGCAGAGTGGGGCTGAGGCTTCACTCTGGATCACAGACAGCCTAGGGGGCAGGCTAAGGAATTTGCATTAGTTTAAAGCTATTGAAGCACCCTGGAGAGGTTCATACTGGACCCATTCCCAAGGAAATGGTAATGTTATACGACAGTTAAGACCACAAACTCTGGCATGGGACACGTTTGCATTCAAATCTTAGCCTTGTAACCTAAAAGCTGTTTGAACATGGAAGAGTTACTCAGCACCTTAGTTATTTCATCTGTAAAATGGGTATAATAATAGTACTTACCTCAAAGGGTTAAATTATGAGGCTTAAGTAAGTTAATTATTATAAAGTATTTAGAACTGTGCCTGGCTCATAGTAAGCACTCAAGTGTTAGCATTAGCATCAGCATTATCACTCTTTTAATTATCTGAATTTCCTCCTAGACTGCCCATCCCTGAAGGTGGAAAACCTGTTCATCTTGCTTGTCCCACGATCCCAGTGTCTAGAAAAGGATCTGGCTTATAGTAGGTGTTCAATTAATGTTTGCTGAATGAAACAAATGGCAGACTGGATGGGCTGGTCCTCCTGAGGCATGAACTTCTCAAGCCTCTGAAGACCCCAAAGGTAGGCAATGACCTGCGGTCCTGCCTGGATGTTAGGAAGCAGGCTCAGCTGGGGCTTGCTCAAGGGTCCAGGGTCACCCACTCATGCTCCACAGACTTTCTCAGCTGCAGACACACTTATCCTCATCAGGGCCTGCCTACCCCAGGACACAGCCACACAGCCTTAACCTGCACCTTCAAAGTCTGCCCCTCATTACCTTGATGGGCCTGGCTGAGACCACCTCTCCTCAGCCAGGGGTCTGGAAACAGGCCATTTCTAGGGAATTTCTGCTTTCCATCCTCCGAAACCACTCAACAATTCTCAGTCCCTTGCAGTCAGGTCCCCTCCAGACCCTCCTCCCTGCCTCTGCCCAAGTGAGCCCTCCACATTCAAATCTTCTCAGGTCGCTTCTGTGCTTAAAACCCAGCCCTGCTGTCACTTGTCCTCCAGATAAAGTCCAAACCCTTTAGTACAGCTGCTTACCAAACCCTACACAGTCAGCCCCAGACCATGTTCCCATCCTCACCCTCCAGCTGCATCATTGCTCTGAGACCCTTCTCACTTTGCCCACCAGTATCAGTTCCCCAAATGCTCTGGTCTTTATACATCTGCCTAGAGCTCCCTTCTCCCGCTGTGCCCCTAGAAAACTCCTCTGCACCCCATAAGACCTACTTCAATTACAATTTACTCCATGGCTCCCCTCCCCAGGCACCCCATTATGGCTTAATGAAGCTATTTTATAGCCGCTTACAATTATGTTTCTATTTCTGTCTCAACCACAGGACTGAGAGACTTTGAAGGGAGGGCTGGAACTGTCTGGTTTTGGGTTTTTTGTTGTTGTTGTTGTTTTTGTTTGGTTTTGTTTTTGTTTTTATTTAGTGCCCAGTTCAGAATATGGGACATAATAGTCATTCAGTCAGTGTTGTTTGTTTGGTTGGTTGGTTGGTTGGTTGATCCACTGGCAGAATGGATGAATAAATACCAAGCTCTCTCTACCCCTGTGATCCTGGCATGTAGTAGGGGTGCAGTGAATGTTTCTTGTGTGAATTCATAGATCAGGTGCCCCTCCACTGGCCTTCTATGTTGGATTTTTGTTCGGCACAAGCCCCACCTAATACACACACACACACACACACACAGAGAGAGAGAGAGAGAGAGCTCTTCCAACCCCCTCCTTTCACTTTTTCTAAAAGAACCATTTGGTAAGCACTGACTTATTTAACTATAATCTAATAGAATTTATTTTATATTGGGATATAAAAAGAATATATTCAAATTTGTAATCTTTCCAGAAGTTCTTTTCAAAACATGGCCAAGAATTAGCAAGTGGTCCCATGAAATTCAGCCAAGGAACAGCTGATGAGCGGATGTTCTTTCTTGGGTGCCCCTGCCTGCTCCCCTACTCTACTCCGCGCATGTGAGGCCCTGGCCCAGCCTCTCTTCCTTGGCATTGAGTAGACACCTGTGGCTGTACTATAATCCCCAGGTAAGCCACCCGCACATAGCCCAGCACCACCCCCATCCTGGTCATGGAGACATCAATAGCTGGGCGCACCTGCAGGCCAGCTGGTCACTGATCCATGGGCAAAGCCCAGGAGGGCTGAGGTCTCTGCTTTTGAAGCACTGACAGGGCTGCCCTGCTGAGCCTGACCCTTGACCTACAGGTGGGCACAACCATTGTCCCTACATGTCCCAACCGCTGTCTGCCTGCTGCAGGGACCCGTGAAGGTATCCATTTCAGGTCAGTGCAAAGCAAAACAAACAGAAGGGCCAAGGGGCAGGGGTTTATGTGGAGGGCTTTGCTGGGCAAGGAAGCCATTGTTGAAAGTACAGGTATAATCCTCTCCAGGCAGGCCCCACCAGCCAGCAGGGCGCCACCTGCCATGAGGCTATTTATAAACACGTGGCCTGGGTTGAATCTCCAAAATAAGAGATGCTGTAAATCAGGGGGCTCTGCAGGCATTGGAAGATGCTTCAACATCAGAAATAGGAGAAAGGAGGTGGAGAGATCTCCCTGCCATACACCATACACCAGAAGCTGGAGCCAGCACAGACCTGGCAGAAGAGAGCTGGCAAAGCCTCTGCAGAGCCCAGACACTACAGACAACTACCTCACTGTCAGACCCCGAGAGCAAGAGATGAGTCCATTGAAGCCACAGCATTTCTGGCAATCATCAATGTGCTACTGGCAAAGAGTAGAGTGTTTGTGAATGAAGGCTTTGGAGGTTGTAGGGGGGTTGTATCATTTAGCAGGACATACCTAGATCTTGTTTCTAATTCTGGTTTAGCCACAAACTAACTGTGTGAACTCAGATCAGTGACAACCTCTTGCAGTCTCAGTTAATTCACCTATAAAACAGGCATGTCAATGTCCAACTTGAAGGGGTGTTGTGGGGATCAATTGTGTTCAAAATTCCCTGGTCCCCCCTTCAGCCTCTCACTTCCTACAATCCACCTGGCTAAGCCAACCAAATATAGTCATATGCTGCATAATGACATTTCAGTCAATGATGGAATGCATATAGAATGGTGGCACCATAAGATGATAATAGCTGAAAAATTCTTATTGCCTAGTGACATAGCCATCATAATGTCACAGTGCAACACATTACTCACGTGTTTGTGGTGATGCTGGTGTAAACAAGCCTACTGTGCTGCCAGTTGTATAAAAATATAGCACATACAATTATGTACAGTACATAATACTTGAAAATGATAATAAATGACTGATGATAATAAACTGTTGATTTATGTATTTACTATACTATACTTTATATCCTTATTTTAGTGTGTACTCCTTCATGCTCCTTCAGGAAGAATTCCAAAAGAAGACATTGTTATCACAGAGAAGACAGCTCCAAGTGTCCCACTGAAAGCCTTTTAGTGGGACAAGATGTGAAGGTGGAAGACAGTGATACTGATGATCCTGAGCCTGTGTAGGCCCAGCCTAATGTACGTGTTAGTGTTTTAGTGTTTAACAAAAAATTTTAAAGATAATAAAATAAAATTTTTAGATGGAAAAGCTGATAGAATAAAGGTATAAAGATAATATTTTGTATAGTTATACAATATATTTGTGTTTTAAGCTAACTGTTATTACAGAAGAGTCCAAAAGTTAAAACAATTAAAAATTTCATAAAGCAAAAATGTTAATCCAGTCTGTCATTGATGGACATTTGGGTTGGTTCCAGCTTTTGCTATTGTGAATAGTGCCACAATAAACATACGTGTGCATGTGTCTTTATAGCAGCATGATTTATAATCCTTTGGGTATATACCCAGTAATGGGACGGCTGGGTCAAATGGTATTTCTAGTTCTAGATGGGATGAGTTCATGTCCTTGGTAGGGACATGGATGCAGCTGGAAACCATCATTCTCAGCAAACTATTCCAAGAACAGAAAACCAAACACTGCATGTTCTCACTCATAGGTGGGAACTGAACAATGAGATCACTTGGACACAGAAAGGGGAATATCACACACCGGGGCCTGTTGTGGGGTGGGGGAAGGGGAGAGGGATAGCATTAGGAGACATACCTAATGTAAATGACGAGTTACTGGGTGCAGCACACCAACCTGGCACATGTATACATATGTAACAAACCTGCACGTTGTGCACATGTACCCTAGAACTTAAAGTATAATAAAAAAGAAAAAAAAAGTTATAGTAAGCTAAGGTTAATTTGCTATTGAAGAAAAAATTCTTTTTTTTTTTTTTTTTTTTTTTTTTGAGATGGAGTTTCGTTCTTGTTGCTCAAGCTGGAGTGCAATGGCATGATCTTGGCTCATCGCAACCTCCACCTCCCGGGTTCAAACAATTCTCCTGCCTCAGCCTCCCGAGTAGCTGGGACTACAGGTTGGCACCACCAAGCCCAGCTAATTTTGTATTTTTAGTAGAGATGGGGTTTCCCCATGTTGGTCAGGTTGGTCTCGAACTCCCAACCTCAGGTGATCCGCCTGCCTCGGCCTCCCAAAGTGCTGGGATTACAGGTGTGAGCCACTGTGCCCGGCCGTTTTTTTAACCTTTATTTAAGTTCAGGGTTACATGTGTAGGTTTGTTATATAGGTAAACTGTGTGTCATGGGGGTTTGGTGTACAGATAATTTTGTCATCTGGGTAATAAGCATAGTACTCAATAGGTATTTTTCTCACCCTCTCCCTCCTCCCACCCACCACCTTCAAGTAGGCCCCAGTGTCTGTTTTTCCGCTCCTAGTATCCATATGTTCTCATTGTTTAGCACCCACTTATAAGTGAGAACATGCAGTATTTGGTTTTCTATTCCTGGGTTAGTTTGCTAATGATAATGGCTTCCATCTCCATCCCTGTTTCTGCAAAGGACATGAGTTCATTCTTTTTTATGGTTACGTAGTATTCTGTGGTGTACATTTACCACATTTTCTTTATCCAGTCCATCACTGATGGGCATTTAGGTTAATTCCATGTCTTCAATATTGTGAATAGTGCTTCAATAAACATACGTGTGTATGTGTCTTTATGGTAGAATGATTTATATTTTGGGGAGTATATACCCAAAAATGGAATTGTTGGGTTGAATGGTAATTCTGTTTTAACTTCTTTGAGGAATTGCCACACTGCTTTTCACAATAGCTGAATTAATTTACACTCCAACCAGCAGTGTGTACTGCTCTGTTTTCTTGAACCTCATCAGCATCTGTTGTTTTTTTGACTTTCTAGTAATAGTCTGACAGGTGTGAGATGGTATCACTCTGTGGTTTTGAATCGCATTTCTCTAATGACCAGTAATGTTGAGCTTTTTTTATATGATTGTTGGCCACATAAATGTCTTCTTTTGAGAAGTGTCAGCTCATGTCCTTTGTACACTTTTTAATGGGGTTGTTTATTTTTTGTTTGTAAATGTCTTTAAGTTCCTTATAGATACTGGTTATTAGACTTTTGTCAGATGTACAATTTCCAAATATTTTCTCCCCTTCTATAGATTGTCTGTTTACTCTGTTGATAGTTTCTTTTGCTGTGCAGAAGCACTTAAGTTGAATTAGATCCTATTTGTTAATTTTTGCTTTTGTTGTGATTGCTTTTGGTGTCTTCCTCATGAGATCTTTGCCAGTTCCTATTTCCAGAATGGTATTGCATAGGTTATCTTCCAGGATTTTTATAGTTTTTGGTTTTGGATTTAAGTCTTTAGTCCATCTTGAGTTGATTTTTGTGTGTGGAATAAGGTAGGTGTCTGCTTTCAATCTTCTACATATGGCTAGCTAGTGATCCCAGCACCATTTATTGAATGGAGAGTCCTTTTCCCATTGCTTATTTTTGTCAGTTTTGTTGAAGATCAGATGGTTGTAGTTTTGCAGCATTATTTCTGGCTCTGTATTCTGTTCCATTGATCTATGTGTCTAATTTTCTACCAGTATTATGCTGTTTTGGTTACTGTAGCCCTGTAGTATAGTTTGAGGTCAGATAACATGATGCCTCCATCTTTGTTCTATTTGCTTAGGATTGCCTTGGCTATTCAGGCTCTTTTTCGGTTCCATATGAATTTTAAAATAGTTTTTTCTAATTCTGTGAAGAATTTAATTGGTAGTTTGATAGGAATAACACTGAATCTACAAATTGCTTTGAGCGGTATGGCCATTTTAACAATATTGATTCTTCCTATCCACGAGCTTGGAATAAAAGTTTTTCCATTGTTTGTGTCATCTCTGATTTATTTTAGCGGTGTTTTGTAATTCTCATTGTAGAGATATTTCACCTCCCTGGTTATCTGTATTCCCAGGTATTTTATTCTTTTTGTGGCAATTTTGAATGGAATTGCATTCCTGATTGGGCTCTCAGCTTGGATGTTGTTAGTGGATAGGAATGCTACTGATTTGTATTTGCTAATTTTGTATCCTGAAACTTTGCTGAAGTTGTTTATCAGATCAAGGAGCTTTTAGGCAGAGACTATGCAGTTTTCTGAATATAGAATCATGTCATCTGCAAACAGGGATAGTTTGACTTCCTCTGTTCCTATTTGGATGCCCTTTATTTTTTGCTCTTTCCCTGATTGCTCTGGCCAGAACTTCCAATACTATGTTGAATAGGAGTGGTGAGAGAGGGCATCTTTGTCTTGTGGCAATTTTCAAGGGGAATGCTTCCAGCTTTTGTCCATTCAGTATGATGTTGGCTGTGGGTTTGTCATAGACGGCTCTTAATATTTTGAAGTATGTTCCTTCAGTGCCTAGTTTATTGAGTTTTTAACATGAAGCGATGTTGAATTGTATCAAAAGCCTTTTCTGCATCTATTGGGATAATCATGTGGTTTTTGTTTTTGGTTCTGCTTATGTGATGAATCACATTTATTGATTCGAATATGTTGAACCAATCTTGTATCCCAGGGATAAAGCCTAATCATAGTAGATTAGTTTTTTGATGTGCTGCTAGATTTGAGTTGCTAGTATTTTGTTGAGAATTTTTGCATCTATGTTCATCAAAAACATTGGCCTGAAGTTTTGCTTTTTTGTTATGTCTCTGCCAGGTTTGGTATCAAGATGATACTTGCCTCATAGAATGAGCTGAGGAGGAGTCCTTCCTCCTCAATTTTTTGGAATAGTTTCAGTAGGAATGACATGAGCTCTTCTTTATATATCTGGTAGAATTCAGTCATGAATTCATCTGGTCCTGAGCCTTTTTTGGTTGGTAGGCTTTTTACTGATTCAACTTCGAAACTTGTTATTGGTCAGTTCAGGAATTCAAGTTATTCCTGGTTCAGTCTTGGAAGGTTGTGTGTATTCACGTATGTGTCCATTTCTTCTAAGTATTCTACTTTGTGTGCACAGAGGTGTTCAGAGTAGTCTCTGATTTGTTTTTTTTTTTTTTTTTTTTTTTTGAATTTCTATGGGGTCGGTGGTAATGTCTCCTTTGTCATTTCTAATTGTGTTTATTTGGATCTTCTCTCTTTTTTTCTTTACGAGTTTAGCTAGCAGTCTATCTATCTTATTAACTTTTTCAGAGAACCAATTTATAAATTAGTTGATCTTTTGTATGGTTTTTCATGTCTGAGTTTCCTTCAGTTCAGCTCTGATTTTAGTTATTTCTTGTCTTCTGCTATCTTTGGAGTTGGTTTGCTCTTGCTTCTCTAGCTTTTCTAGTTGGGATGTTAGGTGTTAATCTGAGATCTTTCTGACTTTTTGATGTGAGCATTTAGTGCTATAAACTTGCCTCTTGGCATTGCCTTAGCTGTATCCCAGAGATTCTGGTATGTTGTATATTTGCTCTCATTAGTTTTAAAGAATTAATTTCTGCCTTAATTTCATTGTTTGCTCCAAAGTCATTCAGGAGTAGGCTGTTTAATTCCATGTGATTTTATGGTTTTGAGTGATTTTCTTAGTAATTGACTTCTATTTCTATTGCACTGTGTGCAAAAGTGTGGTTGGTATGATTTTGGTTTTTTGAATTTGCTGAGTATAGTTTTGTCTGATCGTGTGGTTGATTTTGGAGTATGTGCCATGTGGTGATGAGAAGAATGTATATTCTTTTGTTTTGGGGTGGGGAGTTCTGGAGACATCTTTTAGGTCCATTTGGTCAAGTGTTGAGTTCAGGTCCTGAATATTTTTGTTAACTTTCTGCCTTGATGATCTGCCTTGAATACTGTCAGTGGAGTGTTGAATCTATTATTGATTGTATGGGAATCTAAGTCTCTTCATAGGTCTCTAAGAGCTTGCTTTATGAATATGGGTGCTCCTGTGTTGGGTGCATGTATATTTAAGACAGTTAGATCTTCTTGTTGAATTGAACCCTTTACCATTATACAATGCCCTTCTTCATCTTTTTTTGATCTTTGTTGGTTTCAAGTCCATTTTGTCTGAAATTAGGATTGCAACTCCTGCTTTTTTCTATTTTTTCTTTGCTTGGTAGATTTTTCTCCATCCCTTTATTTTGAGCCTATGGATGTCATTGCATGTGAGATGGGTCTCTTGAATATAGTATACCATTGGGCCTTGCTTCTTTATCCAGCTTGACACTCTATGCCATTTAATTGAGGTATTTCACCCATTTACACCCAAGAGTGGTATTGGTATGTGCGGATTTGATTCTGTCATCATGTTTTTAGCTGGTTATTATGCAGGCTTATTTGTGTGATTGCTTTATAGTGTCACTGGTTTGTGTACTTAAGTTGTTTTTGTAGTGACTGGTAACAGTCTTTCCTTTCCATGATTAGTGCTCCTCAGGACCTCTTGTAAAGCGGATCTGGTGGTAACAAACTCCCTCAGCATTTGCTTGTCTGAAAAGGATCTTATTTCTCCTTCACTTATGAAGCTTAGTTTAGCTAAATATGAAATTATTGGTTGAAATTTTTTTTCTTTAAGAATGCTGAATATAGGCCCTCAATCTCTCCTGTGTTGTAGGATTTATGCTGAAAGATCCACTGTTAGCCTGACGAGACTCCCCTTGTAGGTGACCTGCCTCTTCTCTCTAGTCGCCTTTAACATTTTTTTCTTCCATTTCACTTTGGAGAATCTGATGATTGTGAGTCTTAAGGATAGTCTTCTTGTATTATATAATATCTCACAGGGGTTCTCTGCATTTCCTGGATTTGAATGTTGGCTTCTCTAGCTAGGTTTGTGATGTTTTCATGGACAATATCCTGAAATATGTTTTCCAAGTTGTTTGCTTTCTCCCATCTCTTTCAGGAACACCAGTGGGTCATAGATTTGATCTCTTTCCCATATTTATCTAAGATTTTGTTCATTCTTTTCTCTTTATTTTTGTCTGACTGAGTTATTTCAGAGAACCAGTCATCAAACCTGAGATTCCTTCCTCAGCTTGGTCTTTTCTGCTGTTAATACTTGAGATTGCATTATGTAATTTTTATAGTATGTTTTTCAGGTCTATCAGATCAGTTTGGTTCTTTCTTATGATGGCTATTGCAATAGGCTGTAGCATCTAGGTTTGTGTAAGTATACTGTATGATGTTGATACAATGGTGAAATCACCTAACAATGCATTTCTCATACTGTATTCCCATCATTAAGCAACACATAACCGTGTTTCTAAAATGCTAGAACTTTAAAAAATATTTTATTGTTAAATATAACTCATTCAAAAAATACTTAAAGATCACTGTATGATTTAATAAAATACTATAAAATGAATATCTATGTGGTCTCCACCTAAATAAAAAATTGGGGATTTGGCTTTTGTTATTAAGCAAAATCCCTAGAGATTCATCCAAGTTTCTGTGTGTATCAATTCATTGCTTTGGCTGGGCACAATAGCTCATGCTTGTGATCCCAGCACTTTGGGAGACCAAGGCAGGTAGGATTGCTTGAGCTCAGGAGTTTGAGATCAGCCTGGGCAACATAACAAGATCTTGTCTCTACTAAAAATAAAAATAAAAATAAAATCAGCTGGCCGGGTGGTGCATGCCTGTGGTCACAGCTACTTGGGAGGCTGAGGTGGGAGGATCACTTGAACCTGGGAGACCAAGGCTGCAGTAAGCCATGATCACACCACTGCACTCTAGCCCAGGAAACAAAGTGAGACCTTGTCTCAGAAAATTTTAAAACATAATTCATTGCTATTTATTGGATTGCATGGCATATGTGTACCAGAATTTAACCATTCAGATTTTTTTGTTTGGTTTGTTTTTGTCTTGCAATGTTGCCTAGGTTCTTGAACTCCTTGGCTCAAGCAATTCTCCCTCAGCCTCCTAAGCAACTGAGACTATAGATGTCCTGTTGAAGGACATCTGGAACAATCCTAGTTCTTGACTATTACAAATAAAGTAGCTATAAACATTCAAGTACAGGTTTTTGTGTGAACATAACTAGACAGACCCTGTTAACTCCTCTGCTCACAATCTTCTAATAGCATCGCCTCTCAATTTTTTAAAGCCAAATTGTCTTATAATGGTCTACAAAGCCCTACACAATGACTTCAAGCTCATCTCCAACCGCTCACCCCTTGCTTACAACACATCAGCAACCCTAATCTTATTGTTCTTTCTGCAAAAAACCAGGCACATTCCTGCCTCAGCAACTTTGCATTTGATGTTCCTTCAGCCCAGAATGCTCTTCCCACAGATAGCTACATGAGCTACCCCCTCACTTCCTTAAAGTCTCTGCTTAAATGTCAATGAACTGATTAGAGAGTATTTCCCTATATATAAAATATACATTCCCATATATATAAAATATCAATCCCAACAGATCCTCCTACTGCTGCACTACACAATCTCTATTTTCTTACCCTGTATTTCCCTCTCTATCATCAGACATGTTATATATTTATTGATTCACTGTTTGTATTCTGTCACTAAAATCTAAATTCTACTCAAGCAGGGACTTTGTTTTGTCCACTGTTTTATCCTCAACACTTAGAACAAAGTGTGGCATATACTAAGTACTAAAAAAAAAAAAAAAAAGCAAGTAAAATTAATTTCTAGGCTAAGGATAAACTCTTTTTTTTTAATCCTGGCAGTTGTGCATAACGTAATTAGTTCATTTTCATTGTTGTATAATATTCTAGTATATGAATACACCATATTTATTATAAGCTGTTAGTAAGTATTCTTTTATCTATCCTTGAGTACAGTTATAAATTTATTTGGGGTATATATCTAAGAAATGAATTGCTGGATCATAAGCTAAGAGTATCTTCAACTCTACTATGTAATTCCTCACTGTTTACCCTAGTGGTTGTACCAATGTGGTACTCCCATCAGCAATGTTGAGCAGTTCTCACTGTTCCACATCTTCACCAATATTTGATAGTGTCAGATTTTTTAACTTCAGCTATTCTGATGGGTATTTAATGACATCTTCCTGTGATTTGACATTTCATCGCTCCTCTTACTGAGACTGATCACCTTTTATATGTTTGATTATGTTTATTAGACATTTGGATGTCATAATTTGCAAAGTGCCCATTCAAGACCTTTGCTCAACTTTCTATGGGTTGCTTGCCTTTTTCAAATTGACTTGGAGGAGTTTTTTGTTAACTTTGGATCTGGACCCTATGTCTGACGTATATGTGTCAAGGATCTTCTTCCATCTTGTCACTTCACCGTTCCTTCTCTCTTTATGGTATCTTTTGATGAACTGAAGTCCTAAATTTTAGTGTAGTCTTCTCCTTTATGTTTAGCAGGATTTGTGGGCTACATAAAAAACTCTCAATACCCCCAAAGTCATAAAGCTATTGTCCTAGCTTATCTTTGTAAAGTTTCATTGTTTTACATTTCTCATTTAGATACACAGCACATCTGAATTTGATTTTTGTGATAAGGTAAGGTAAAGGCCAAGTTTATTTTTCTTATATGGATAACCAATTTTCCCAGCATCATTTATTGGCGAGACCTTTCTCCACTGCTCTGCAGTGTCACCATTGTCATAAATCAATGTCCACGCATGCATGGTCTGTTTCTGGATTCTCACATCTCTTCCATTGCTATATGTCTTTATCTTTGTGCCACTACTACACAGTCTTAATAACTGTAGCTTCATAATAGACCTTGAGGAGGCACTACATATTTTTTTTTTTCTCCAAGGTCATATTTGTTGTTCTTGTCCCTTCACATTTCCTTATAAATTTTAGAATCACATTGTAATTCTACAAAACAGAAAGAAACCAGTTGGGACTCAACTGGAATTACATTGAATCTATAGATCACTTTGAGAACTGATATCTTTATAATACGGAATCTTCAAGCTGTGAACATGGTATGTCCCTATATTTATTTAGGACTTCTTTGTTTTCTTTCAATAATGTTTAATAGTTTTCTCTGCAGGAGTTGTGTGGATGTTTTATTAGACTTATTTCTAGGTGTTTGATATTTCCAGATATATTTAAGTAGCATGCTTTAATTTTGGGGGTGTATTGCTGGTATATAGAAACACGATTGAGTTTTATACCTAGTCTTTTTGTCCAGCTAAACTCCTATAAAGTCTAATATTTTATCTGCAGGTTCTTTTGGATATACTATGTATATAATCCTATCCCCTTTAAATACTGAGACTTTTGTTTATTCCTTTCACACATTCTCTTTATTTTCTTACCCTATTGTACTGGCTAGGACTTCCACAACAATGTTGAATAGAAGTGGGAAGAATAGACATCCTTGTCTCATTTCTAATCTTTGGGAAGAGTGGATGAAGGGATTCAGTATTTCCCCATTAAATAGAGTATTGAGTGTAGTTTGTGTAGATGCCTCTAACCAGAGGGAGTTCCCTTCTATTCCTAGTTGGTGCCATCTCAGCTCACTGCAAGCTCTGCCTCGCAGGTTCACACCATTCTCCTGCCTCAGCCTCCCAAGTAGCTGGGACTACAGGCACCCGCCACCACACCTGGCTAATTTTTTTATTTTTAGTAGAGACAGGGTTTCACCGTGTTAGCCAAGATGGTCTTGATCTCCTGACCTCGTGATGCACCCGCCTCGGCCTCCCAAAGTGCTGGGATTACAGGCGTGAGTCACTGCGCCCGACCTCTGCCAATAGCTTTTTTATCATAAGTGGAATTTTATCAAATATTCTGTCTATATCTATTGAGATGATCTTATGATCTTTCTCCTTGCTATTAATTTGGTGAATTACATTGACTTGTTTTCAAATATAAAGGTAATCTTGGTGTCTGGGAATAAAGTCAACTCCATCAAAATGTTTTATGCATGATGTATATTACATGATTCAGTTTGCTAATACCATGTTTTATATCTTTAAATTTATGTTCATGAGTGGAATCCGCCTGTTATTTTCATTATTCATATGTCTCTGTCAGGTTTTAGTATCAAGGTTATGCTAGTCTCATTAAAACAAGTTAGGGAGTCCCCTCTTTTTTATTTCCTGGAATAGCTTTTGTAAGATTCATGTAATTTCTTGCTTAAATGTTTATAGAAGATGCCTGTGATGCTTTCTTTGTGGAAACATTTTTTGGTTTTGAATTCAATATTTTGAATAATTATAGGACTACTAGGATTTCTATTTCTTATACTCATTTTCAAAAGCTAGGTTTTTATAAGAATTTGTTCATTCTATGTAAACTTTCAAGTATTCTATCATAAAGTTGTGGTGCTTATCCTCTTTTCTTTTTCTCTATGTCTTTGGCTCTGAAGTTGACGTCCTCTTTTTCATTCCTAACATTGCTTATTTACATCTTCTTTAAAACCAGGGTATTATCCATTTTATTAGTCTTTTCAATAAACCAAATTTGGCTTTGCTCATCCCTTCTATTTTACATTTGGTTTCTCTTTCATTAATTTCTACTCTTATCTTTGCTGTAAGTTTTTCCTTCTACTTCCTTGGGTTTATTCTGTTCTTAATGATGATGTTTTCCTAATGTCTTGAGATGGATGCTAAGCTCATCAATTTCCATATTTATATGCTTCTAAGGATATACATTTCTCTATAAATGCAAGTTTCCCACAAGTTTTGAATATAATATTTTTATCATTCGGTTAAAGATATTTTGTTTAATATCCATTGCAGATTTCGCTTTAGTATTTAGAATAATAATACTGACTTGTAAACATAGTTATCATTTTGCTATTGATTTCTAGCTTAATTGCACTGTAATCAAAAAACATTCTTTGAGGATTTCAGTACTTTTTAAATTGCTTTAAACCTCACTGTATGCAATTTTCACAAATTTCTTATGTGTACTTGAAAATAATGTGTATTCTGCAAATGTTGAACACAGTATTTTACCAAAAGACTTTTTTCATATGTTCACTTTACTGCTGAGAAACCTCCCGGAGTTGCCATTGCCCCTTGTTCCCACCAATGCTCAAAGATACGCCTTTAAGTATCTTATGGGGGCCACATAGCTAATAAATGTGAGTCAGATGCAGGTCTTCTGGTGCCAAATCATGTTTCTGTTCTTCCCCACTTATTCTACCTTTCCCAAGACTTTGTTTGGTGGGAAACATTTTAGAGATGAAGCAAGAGTTCCAAAACCAAAGGATCTGTGGTCAAGTAGCTTTGGGAAATGCTGCAAGAAACCAATTTGTTTGTTCACTGTAGGACTCTGTAGACCTTACTATACTATTGTGCCTTGTGGATCTCCAAAAGGTAAACATAGTACAGTTTCCCAAAGTTGTTTACACAGGAGCACTTTTTGTTTTATATAACTGCTATTAGGATTTAGCCATGTGAGATATGCTCTATGATGCCATGTTGCTTCCTGTAGATGACATATGAATGTGTATATGTGGGTTTGTGTATATACAATATACTGTCATATGTATGGCAGTAACATCATCACTGGTTCAGACTTCAGGTGTCTGACAATTAGATTAACACATAATCCAATTAATTGGTTTACTACATAATCAGATGACTTTTATACATCTGTGTAATTTAAAAACATGGAGAGAGCAGAAGAAATGTGACTGTGGTTATAAAAAGGTGACATGAAGGATCCTTGTGATGTTGAAAATGTTCAGGTGGAAATACAAACTTACTCAGATGATAAAATTGTATAGAACCTAATACACACACACACACACACACGAATACAAATAAAACTCAGGAAATCTGAATAATATTGATGGATTGTATAAGTGTCAGTGTCCTTGTGATACTATACTATAGTTTTGCAAAATGTTGCTACTGGCGGAAATTTGGCAAAGTTTGCAACAGATCTCCCTTTATTAATTCTTATGACTGCATGTAAATCTACAACTATCTCAATAAAAATTCAACTTAAAAAATGGAGGCTGGGCACAGTAGCTCACACCTGGAATCCCAGCACTTTGGGAGGCCATGGCAGTTGGATCACCTGAGGTCAGGGGTTCGAGACCAGCCTAGCCAACTTGGCGAAACCCCATCTCTACTGAAAATTTAAAACTTAGCTGAGCATGGTGGCAGGCACCTGTAGCCCCAGCTACTCAGGAGGCTGAGGCAGGAGAATCACTTGAACCTGCGAGGCAGAGATTGCAGTAAGCCGAGATACGCCACTGCGCTCCAGCCTGGGTGACAGAGTGAGACTCCATCTCAAAAAAAAAAAAAAAAAAAGGAAAAGGAAAAGGTTAAATTATATTCTCAGCTTCAAAAAGGAAATGAAAACAATGACAACAAATTATATAAAACATTTTCCAAAATTTCCATTAAAAAAGTCAAACTCATAAAAGCAGAGTAGAATGGTGGTTCCCAGGGGCTTTGGAAGTAAGAGTAGAGATGAGGGAGATGTTGGATTAAAAAAAATACAAAATCTCGGCCAGGCACGGTGGCTCACACCTGTAATCCCTGCACTTTGGGAGGCCGAGGCGGGTGGATCACAAGGTCAGGGGTTCAAGACCAGCCTGGCCAAGATGGTGAAACCCTGTCTCTACTAAAGATACAAAAAATTAGCTGGGCGTGGTGGTGCGCGCCTGTAATCCTGGCTACTAGGGAGGCTGAGGCAGGAGAATTACTTGAAATCAGGTGGCAGAGGTTGCAGTGAGCCGAGATTGAGCCATTGCACTCCAGTCTGGGTGACAAATTGAGACTCCATCTCAAAAAAAAACAAAAACAAAAAGATACAAAATCTCAATTAGATAGGAGATACAAGTTCAAAACTTCTGTTGTACTACATGTTGACTGTAGTTAATAATGCATTATAAACTTGAAAATCACTTAAAATGTAGATGTTAAGTACTTTCATTGCAAAAAATAACAAGAATGTGAGGTACTACATATGTTAATTAGTTCAATTTAGCTATTCCACAGTGTATACATGTTTCAAAATATTGTATTGCACACCATAAATACATATAATTTTATTTTGCCAATTAAATTTTTTTTTTACTTTCATTAACAATGGCTAAATACTTTGGTGTTTTCAAGAGTAAGCTGCATTTCTCTGGGAAATATTCACTTACGCAGAATAAATTTTGCCTTAACAATGGTGGAAGCATGAAATGTCCACTTAATGTTGCAGCCAGCACAGGCCTCCCCAATCAACTCCTGCTCAGAAAACAGGCCAAGGAAGACTATGCAAAAATATCCAGAGCACGGGCTCAAAGGGAAAATTCCTAAAAATAAAGGGTGATCACAGTGTGGCATGTGAGTTTATTTATTGTCTGCTTGTCCTATTTTTTCAAGAGTATAACCTCACAGATAAAAACACAGGCTCAGAATCAGACAAAGGTAGAAGTGAGTCCCAGCTCCACCACCTACAAATTGGATGATCCTGAACAATTACTATTCTCAGTTTTCTCACTTGGAAAATAGGAATGATAATAGTTCTTACACCATCGGTCTATTGTGAGGAGTAAATGAGAACATGAACTTAAACTAGTTAGCCTGGTGCCAGACACACAGTTTGTGTTTATTAAAAGTAGCTATCACTATTTCTAGAACTAAAATCACATTTCTGAGGAGAATACAAGCTATCATGACAGAATGTAAACAATAATATAATTATAAAATAAAAATTAAAGGAAACCAAAGAACTTATGTTTTTCTAGAAAAAAATATAACTACAGTGTTGTCTCAGGAAAATGTACAAGATATTAATACACCAATACCCATAGATGCTACAGAAAAGATAGCCAATGATCTATCCCCCTCTCCAAAAAAAAAAAAAAAAAAAAGTATGGGCCAAGAAGATAGTATGCATAGGTAAATTGTCCCAAGACTTCAGCAAGCAGATTATTCTCAAGCTATCCATCAGAGTATAGTAAATAAAGTTTTGGCCAGGCATGGTGGCTCACGACTGTAATCCCAGAATTCTCGGAGCCAAGGCAGTAAGATTGCTTGAGCACTGAAGTTGGAAACCTACCTGGACAACATAGTGAGACCCCATCTCTATACAAATAAAAATTTAAAAAAAAGAAAAGAAAGTTGCCTAGTTCTTTTACAAGGTTAGATTTAACCCATATACCAAATCTGCCCCCACACACATACACTCAAAAACGGACCAACCACACTTTTGGACATAGAGCAGAAATTCACTGTAATATATTATCAAATCAAATTCATCAGACTATTAATAGAATAATAAACAATGGATTTTTGGTAAGCAGACAGCTGAGCTGGTGTAAGCAGAAATGAGAGGCTGTTTTGCCATAAGTCTTCCCATGCCCTGGGCATCAGCTGCTTTGTTAACAGAAGAAATAGAGTGTCAGTTAATGCAACTACTCAGTTCCACAGATTGGTCAGTCAAGTGTACTATTAAAACAGAGTTAACATATGCAGGTGTGTGTATGTGGGGTGCGCGGCTTGGGGGTGATAGAGAGTTGAAAGAACTTATGCTGTATGAAGTATTTCACACCCTTTTTAACTTAATATTTTCACATAAGCTTATCTTTCATGAAGATCCTTGAAACAACTGGCTACCATTTCTTCTTCTTATGCATATACCATTATTGATTTACTAATCCCTTTGTGTTAGGTATTTAAGTTCTCTTTCTCAATGCTAAAAATTACATTGCAATAAACATAGTCCTGGCTAATTCTTTGTTCATATTTCTGGTATTTCCTTAGGACCTACTTTTAGAAGTAAAATTATTATACCAACCATTGCAACACTTTTTGAATTCTTAATACATATTAAAAATCTTGATGCATTTGCCCTAAGTGCTCTTGAAAAACGTGGCATCATATTATACTTCTACTTTTCTACTACAGCCTTAGTAGCATTTAAGTGTTCTCTTTTCTGAACCCATGTTAATGCAATGGGTCAAAAATGGCAATATCATGTTGTTCTTTTAATTTAGCACTGTTTGATAAGCAGCAGAGGTAAACTTTCTTCCCCACGTTTGACAGCCAGTTTCTTTGCTATGTGTTGTCTTTATTTGAGTGAAGACAAACTCTGAAATCTGCTGCCTCACAGAACTCTCTCTACAGAGTGATTTTTCTCAATACAAAGTCTCCAGAGCATACGTGCTGTGAGACACACGGTCCTGGGCCAGCCATCAGCCAAGTACCTGGCTGGTGTAATGATGAAGAGCTGGAAACCTGAGTACCTCTTTGCAAAACCACTTTCATAATGACCAGCCCTCTGAATGGATGCAGATACAGGCAGGATAAGCCAAGAGAAGGATAAAGTGAAAAGGCCATATGTGAGGGCTTTTAATTGCCACAGACTGGAAACACTATTACACTTGTTTTTAATCTCCCCACTCTCTGTTCATCTCTCTCCTTTTAATTTTCCTAAATGGCCCAGCCGCTGCTGTTGAGGAGAAGGTATTTAATATGGGTGAGGATTTAGCTGTTCCTCCAGGAACAGGCTGGGCCACCGCTTTTGAAATGTCATCTTGATTTGCTGCTTCCTCACTAAGTAAGAGACTTAATAAGGCTTAGGAGATGATTCTGGAAACAAACCTCCCTAATGAAATGGCCCAGGGCCTCGCCCACTATTGTAGCTCTAGAGACAGCTGCCCTGGGAACAAGAGCTACTGACAGGAAAGGAGGCTGGAAACTGAAGGACTGTCCTCTCAACCCCCTCTGTATCTCCCATCTTGGCTCCTGCCACTCAGAACCACACCAAGTTTCCCTGGCCTGCCCTGTATCTGCCTGTCTGTCTGTCTCTCTCTCCCCTGCCCCCACCTCCCCTCTTTCTCCCTGGGTCAGATGAGTCTCCTCCAAGTTCACCCAGCACTCTACACTTACATCTCTGCTAATATTTATTCCACAATGTTGGAATTACCTGTTAACTCTCCCACTTTCCCTTCCTCCTACATCCACTCCAAACCATGAGCTCTTTGAGAACAGGAATATGTCTAATTTGCCAGGATACCTTGGTACCAGACAGAGTGTTCATTTCAGAATAACTGCTCAATAAGTAATTGGTGAATGAATTAATTAATTACTCAACAGATGACCTTTAACATTTCTTTGTTACAAGTCAGCTACGGCTCAATTTTCTTATCTATCAAACAGGAATACACATTCCTGCTGGAATCCCTTAGAGAGGTACTGTGAGCAATTACAAGAGGGCTATGAACAGTTTGTTTTCAAAGGATACAATCATGCAGGTGGTGTACTTCCCAGAGTATCTGAACAAGATGGAGTGTGGAATCTAGGATCAGGCCTGAGCTCTGCCTACCAAGCCATGTGCCCTAGTTCATGGCTGTGTTCGGCTCAGGGTACCACCAAAGAGACACTAAACAATCAAGTGGCAGAATTACTTGGCCATTTTGCATGAACCAGCCTCTGTCATTGGCTGCTCAACTGCTAGCTCCACAGAATCTGCCAGGTCAAATGATGCAACTGGCAGGCTGCTTGCACCACAGCCTGGACATGCTTCAAACCCCTTTCATGCTCTGGGCCCCACTAAAAGCTGTGGGCTTCCCTTATACCCCATAACTGGATCAGGCTAGTATTCCTCAATGCACCAAAGTATTCCTCTAGTGACAGGCTAGAACCAACAGGAGCCTGTCAAGCATTGTACTATTTCTGCCAGAAGGTACAAGAGACCATTGTCCTTTGGAAGCATATTCCAGCATGCCTCTGACCACTAAACCCCTAGAAATTCACAGATGTAGAAGGCCTCTGTACCTTCATAGAATTAATCTCCATATGATATTCCAGCACCTCCAATCTACTTGCCATTTCTTGCTCATCCAGTTCAATTAACATGTTGTTATCAATACAGTGAACCAACATGATGTTCTTCAGAATGTCCACATCCCTTTGGACTATATTGTAACATAAGGTGAGAGAAATAACATCATCCTAAGGCAAGACCATAAATGTATACTGTTGACTGTCCCATGTCAATCCAAACTGACTCTGCTCCTGCTTCATGATGGCTATGGAAGAGAACACGACTGCCAGACTGATGTTCACACATCACCCGCTGTAGACTGTTTCTTATCTACCAAGGAAAGCACATCTGGCTCCGCAGCTGCAATGGGAACTATACTTAATGTTGAAATAAAAATAAAGACTATCTGACCACAGTTTGATGGCTGGGTTTTACTGCCAAACAAGGAACCTGATGTGGCACAAATTCTAGGTGAGTTCTAGGAAAGAAGAGAAAGAGGGAAGATCTGTCAAAGCCAAAAGACTGAGAATTGTTTCTGTCCTGTATTAGGAAATCAAAATCTCAGTGAGGCTGATTGGTGGAAACTAACTGGACTCTTCTGTTGTGTAAGCATTAGAGGTGGTTTGCTGTATGCTCTGCTGAGTACCTGTGGACCCTGCCTCAGGATCATGACGTCCCCTTGCTTTGTGATATTCCTGAGTCAGGAAGATCTCATCCCCAGGTCTGACCAGTTTCATCAGGCTAGGTGGCCCGGTCAGACTTTATCACTGGTTAAGTGTGTGGTAACAGTATTGTCCATCAGAATCCAACAATCCATACTATAGTAGGTGCTGGGCTGGTGAATAAAATAGGGTAGGTCATTTTTTTGGTTCTTGGTCTTAGCACAATCTCAGTCAAATGTCAGTACCTCCCAAGATGAGGTATTTTTTTAAATATACTATCTTGGTCAGGGAGAAGGGCAGTTTCAGAGCCTTTTACTTTTCTTTTCTCACTAGTTGAATTGTTACTCAACAGGTCAAGGATCCAATGTGAGGGTTCTGCAAACTACCAAGAAAGTCCACTCTAATTATATATTTAGGGCCTGGGGAAATGGCCATCAGTTGGATCCATGGATCCAGTGGACCCACTATGAGCTAGATCAAGGCGAGGACTTCCTTTATTAGATGGACTTCATGCATGGACCTCACGTGTTCCCATTCTAGAAGAGTTATTATGGCCCACTGGGTTCCTGGGTATCAATGTCAATTCAGACCCTGTGAAAAGGCTGAAAAATGTTTTCAGGTTTTTGAGAAGTCTGAGTATTCTTCTCAGTGCATGGTTACCTCAGTAAATGGCCATAAGACACTCTGAGAAAGATCTGGCATCATTACTACTGAATATAGCTGTTTCGGAGTTGCAGGGTCCTTCCTCACAGGGACCCAGCCTTTCCTTCAGTCAATGGAGCGTGGCCCTGAGAAGTAGCTCAGGTCTGAAAAATGGGCAAAATCAAAACTTTTTATTGGGCCAGTTGCTCTCCAACTCCCAATCAACCCCTTAACTTATATTGATACACAGTATATACATTAAAGAATATCTGTGTTTACTGCCCCTCTGTCTTGGAAGGAAGACCTTGGTCCTTTAACCATCTCCATAGTATTACTTAGGCAGGGCCTTCCTGTGCCACTTGGGCTTTGCCGCTCACTGCCATAGTTAGGTCCATCTTGCTTCTGATAGTTAAGCACTGCCATTTGGCCTCTAGCATTTGGGATTCTATCCTTCCCCACTGCTATAAGGGTGCCCAGTGCTGTAACAGCATCTGTTAGCCTCAGTCCTGGTCTGACCCACTGAGCTTTTCAATGATGCCAAATGTCCCTCTCAGCACATTCCTTCTCACTCTGGTAAAAAGAATGTCCTCTTGGCCCTCCCATGGAACATAGTTGACTTTTTCCAACCTTAAATAGTACATCCACTCTATTCTGTAAGTGTTTTGATTCCTTCTACACTGTCTACCACAGCAGTTTGCCATGTCTACTTCACTTAGCGTGGGTTGTCACTTTTGCCAAGTTTCCAAAAGCCATCCTGGCAGCATATTGGCATCATCTCCTGGGTTCTTTGCCAGTATATCAAATCCCATATGTGCTGCCATAGCAATAAACTGTCCCCTATCTAGCTTTATATTCTGCCTTTCATAATGTAGCACCTTGATCAAATTCATGCACACTCTCCTCCCCCTTCCACTCATGGAACAAATGAGCCAGATCCTACCACCAGCATACAGTCCCTCTCCTCCCTTAGCAGGCCCAGCTCCTCTCCAGTCTGGCTCCTCTGAGATTGACCTTTATTGGTCTGGTTGGAGGAGGAGAAGTGTGGATGAATCCCAAGAGGATTAAGCATTGTTTTATACAGCATCTGCCTCATTTAATTGGAGGCTTCTACATAAGCCTCAAACAAGGGGTGGGAGGGGAGGGAGGATAACTGCCTTCTAATAATAGAGAGGGGGCACTTCTGCCTAGCAGCTTCAGAAGAATCTGGAAGTTCAAGGTTCTCAATCATATCTACCCAGATTTCCCCATCTCAAGAACCTGAGGCTTGGTGTGCAAGGCTCACTGGGATTGAGAATTCAACTTCTGTAGTTCTGCTACTCTTACAATTAAGCCTCATCTTCTGCTTTGTCTGCCCTCTGGCTGCATAAGATTAGTGTTTGCTTAAATGATGCTAACAAGGCTCTCTTGCTTTTCCATTTTGCCTTAAATTTGTAATTAGTTACCCAAAGCCTGCCATTATCTCTCTTCAACAAATGAACGGCACTCGGCAACAACCACCCAATTCTATTGTCCTCATAGTTATCATTTCCCTCATTCCTCGTAAGTGCCAGAAATAATAAATCAACCCAAATTGCCTGCCAACATTCTACCCCAGCTCACCAATGTGCAAGTTTTAGCAACTGCACCTCTACGGCACACCAGGGGCCATCTGTGGGCCCACCTGTGATGAGGTCCTCATTGTCAGCCAGCTGGCAAGGGACCATATTTTAGAGTCTAATTCACAGGACCACTCAGCGAGCCAACTGTTTTAGATTGGATTTCCTAAAAAGACTCTGAGACAGAGCTATACGCAGAAGTTCTCTTGGGGGTGTTCTTAAGAGAGATGTCAGGAAGGATGTAAGGAAGGCAGAATAAGGCAGAGAAAGAAACTGACCACAGTGCAGTTTGCAACCAAGGCCTCAGCTGATCCTGCCAGCTGGGCCTTGGTATTTCCACACCAGCCAGTCGTTGGCCCATGGGCCACCCTGGGAGGGGACACACCCTTAGATAAGACAGTTTTCTACAGTAGAGGGCAAGGCTCAGTGAGGGATGCAGCTGTGAGCCATGAGCAGCAATATCTCCAGCAGCTGGGGGATGACATGTCAGCCCTGAAGAGATCTGAGTGGAGCACCATGGCACCCCACAATAATGTCAGTAGGAGTTTGTGATGGCAGGGATTACTGTGGCTCCAGGGCTCATCCCAGTTTTCAGCCTCCCTTACCCAACTCCCTAAAGGCCCCGCCATCTGTGGACTCCCGGCCCTTGGGGCCTTGGCCTACCCACCATAGGGTAATTGCACACTTTGTTGTAGGGATTGGTGGGATTTCAGGAACTGATCCCTAAGCAGCTGCCACCCAAATGGAGATACTAAGGCCCACTGCTCTCTGAGTCAAATCACAGTATAGGTAGAGGTGAGAGACAGCATTGGGAGTTCCTGTCCCCACATGTATGGGTAAACAGAAGCTCCTGCCACTAACAGCTCCCTGCAGAGTTTGCCCTAGGGAACGGGAAGATTCAGGCTAAAGGCCCCTCTTCCAGGTGTCCTCACATTGCCTATGACTCTAACACTGTTTGAGTGCTCCCTTCACTATCTCCTACAATGTAACAGGACCTACCCTTCATACAGCACATGAAGTTCTGCTGTGCCCCAGACAATGAGCTTCTACCTTGCACCAAGCCCTAAGCCAAGCACCCCACACATATGATATCATTTAACCCTTGTAACAATCCCTTGAGAGCGTTATTATTGTTCCCATTTAGAGATAAAGAAACTGAGGGTCCAAGAAGTGAAAGGACTTTCCAGCTGTATTTTCTCCCCTCCACTCCCCCACATCCTGCACTGCACTCTGAAAACCTAGCTGGTCGGAGTGTGAGCTCCCAGGGCTGAGGCCCTGTCCCTTCACTCTCTGTTGGGTCTTGTGTGGCCACCTATCTGGCTCAGGCATAGCTCAGTGAAGCCCTGGAGGATGGTTTAGGAGCATCCCAGTGATTGTGAGGGCAAGACCACCCTTTTAGGGTGACCAATCATCCCAGCCTGCCCAGGAATGACTGAGTTTTTCTGGGACTCTGGACTTTCACCCTACTCTTTTCCCACTCTTGTCCCTATTCTCAAAAGAAAGAAGGCAGTTGGTCTGTGATTATGGATGTGGTTGGCCTCAGCGAGGGGACCACTGGCCTCAAACCCAGGCACTGCTCTCCCACCAACAACCTCCCTCTCCAGCAGCCTGACCAACTCTTGCTCTACCTTTCAATTTCAACATGTGTCATCACCCCAGAGGCTGTGTCATGTTCCCCACAAAGAACCCTGTGCTTCTGTCTACTATACCAAGCATGCACCCACCTCCACCTCCAAACCAGACCATAAGCTCCAACAGGGCAGCGCCATGGCCACTGCTGGCCTGGCAGAGAGAAGAGGCTCCAAGATGTTTGCTGAGTAGATGAATAAGTGGATGAGCAAATGGTGTTGAATTGCTCCTTAATTGTTGTCTGTTCCCTACCTATTTATCCATGTAGTATTTTTTGACGCCCCTCCCCGCAGCCAGACTACCAGCTCAACTGAAAACTGAGGCTGGATCTTTCTTTGGGTCTTCCCCATAGTGCTAAGCACATGCACACAGTAGGGCACACAGTAGGTGCTCAGGAAAGGCTTTGAATGGATGCTTAAGGACACCTCCTGCCTGCAGTAAACTTTCTCAGGCTCCCCAGAGCACAGCAGATATGACTATGGCTTTTTTAAATACTTCACACCCTAATCTGTATCAGTGGCTGCCTTTGAGCCCAGCACCCAGCTTGGCTGATTCTCTGCAGGTCAAAGCTGTGCCTGATTGAAGAGGTGGGGGGGTCAAGTACACTGGGAAGAGCTGGAGGAGTTCCTGCAGTGTTTCCTCTGATCGAGAGTAGAACTTGTGTCGGGAGATGCCAGCACCTGCAATTTCAGCTGGCTGCGCCTCTTAAATGACAGTGGTCTTGGATTCTGAATCTGGCATACCTGTTCATCTGTTTGTCTACGTCTTGGGGCATCTTCAGCTCTTTCACCCACTCCCTTCCCCACACATCTCATTGGCCCTCTGTAGGCACCAGGTCCCATCCATATTCACAAAGATGAAGCCAGTGGAGCAGCTGTTCTGTTCCCTGGGACCTGATGTTCTAAAGGGGAACAATGACTATTCATGAGTGTGCTTAACTGAGTTGACAGATGCTCATAGCGGACTGGACTCACTGTTCCCTGCAGTCTTCACTGACCTCAGTGTATACTGACAAGCCCAAATTCCACCCCTAGGCAACGCTCTGGTTTCAGACTGAGATTTGAAGATAGAGTTAAGAACCTAGTTCAAGGGGGGCCCCTGGAAGGCACCAAAAGTTGTAGCAACCCTTGAGTCTACCTGTTCAGACGGTTTGTTTTGCAGGGACCGCACATACATACACACACATACACACACACACACACACACAGCCTTCAAACTCCTCTGACCTGTCTTCATTACCTAACCAGTTTTCAACATACCCCACCCGTGTCTACCTGCTCAGCTCAAGTCAGGGGTGTAGCTCAGCACATTCATACCTCACCATCATTCCCAGTAGTAAGCCCCTGTCTCCTTAAATTGCTTACCTGCCTATCTGGATTAAATCGAGCACCTGAAATGGGCCAGACACCATGCCCATTTAACTTAGTGCTCAAAGTTTATATATTAAATAATTTAGTGTTCAAAAAGAGTACTCTGTGTATTAGCTCCATTTTACAGATAAGAAAATCGAGTCTCAGAGAGGTTAAGTGACTTACTTAAAGATACACAGTGGTGAAACTGGAATTTAAAACTAGGTCCTCTGATTCCAACCACCGCCCTTTCCACTACACTGCTCTAATTACATTTAAACATCACACATAACTGACCACCACTGCCTCTTTGTGCACTAAGACCTCCTCCCACACACCTCTCACTTTGCTCTGTTACCCAAAGTCAAGTGGCAACTCTGACTCTGAGTCTTCTTCATGCCAGTCATTGAGTCCTTTCCATCCACCTCTCCAGTTCCTCTCCCATCCTCCTCATTCCATTCCCACTGCCTGTGCATGGGAGAGTCCTCACCAGCTCTCACTGGGTAACCATCACAACCTTCCCTCCCCGCCCTCCCAATGTCATTACCCCAGTCATTCCCTCCCCACAAAACCTCAGACTTTCTGCCTTTCTGTACTAGCCCTGCCCCTCCTAAGTAAGCCTTGCTTTCTCAAAACTCTGCAGATGACAACAGTGCTGCCCACACTCCCTGCCTGTGAATTCCTAGTCATCCTTCAAAACTCAGTTTGAATGTCACCTCTGCTGAGAAGCACCCACCCCAGCTCTCCCAGGCAGGGATGGGTGCCCATCCGTTGACCTTTTTCAGTATCCTATACTTAGCCCTGTCTCATGTCCTTTGCCACTCACTAATGCAATCATTTAGTGTATGTGTATGTGTCTTCCCTATTGCTCTCTATCTCTTGTCTGCCTTGGGCATTTTGTTTTGTGTGTGTGCATGCATGCATGTTTGACCTTGGGTGCAGACAGCTGTGTTAAATGTGCTTCTCAGTTTCATAGAACTCCATCATCACTGGCCCATGAAGGCCTCTCTCTTTTATCCCTATTCCCACCCTCCTTCCCCTCCTCCTCCTATTTGTCTCTGTGTGCCCAGGGCCTAACATAGAACACAGAAGGGTGCTCAGCAAATATTGCTGGGTGCAGAAGACTGGTGACAAATTAGTCATATACCCCATTTAATCCCGCCCCCTGGAGATTTCATCAGTCAGCCAAAGTGGAGAATGGTATGGTTTAACTGGCACAGCCAAGGAAATGAGAGTTATTGAACAAGATCAAAGTCTTGTTGTTTGAAGGCCTGGCTGTTGCAGAAGACATAAAAAAGGTCAAGAGTTTGAGACCAGCCTGGCCAACACAGTGAAACCCCGTCTCTAGTAAAAATGCAAAAATTAGCCAGGCATGGTGGCGTGCGTCTTATAATCCCAGCTATTCAGGAGGCTAAGGCAGGAGGATCACTTGAGCCCGGGAGGCAGAGGTTACAGTGAGCCAGGATCGTGCCACTGCACTCCAGCCTGGGTGACAGAGTGAGACTCCATCTTAAAAAAAAAAAAAAAAAAAAAAAAAAAAAATGTACACATCAGAGGCCAGTTTATCATTCGGGGACTGCAAGGTAAGATTTTTGATGCAAATTTATTTCAATCCAATAAGCCCAAGATAAAACTCTCAGCTCTTCATCCAAAAGGGCACTGGCCTCCCCAGGAGTCACCTGAGAGGCCATTCCCTTCCTTCTAAAGACACTACTATTGTCCATGGATCATTGCCCCCTCTAGACAACTATCTGGAATGCTTGTCTAGGGCAGTTCGCTGATCACTCACAAGAGCACTGTCAGAATTCTGAAGCCACAATTCTTTTTGGAACAAAAATATGTCCCAGATTTTTTTTTCTTTTTTCTTTCTTTCTTTTTTTTTTGAGACGGAGTCTCACTCTTGTCACCCAGGCTGGAGTGCAGTGATGTGATCTTGGCTCACTGCAACCTCTGCCTCCCGGGTTCAAGCAATTCTCCTACCTCATCCTTGAGTAGCTGGGATTACAGGCACCTGCCACGGCACCCGGCTAATTTTTGTACTTTTAGTAGAGATGGGGTTTTGCCATATTGGCCGGGCTGGTCTCGAACTCCTGACCTCAGGTGATCCGTCTGCCTTGGCCTCCTGAAGTTAAATATGTCCCACAATTTAATCAATGTGGTAGACTGTAGACAAAAAAAAAAAAAAAAACACAAAGTCACAATTCTTCACTCTTCCTTGTATCCTTTGCCATGTAACTTGTTTTGGTCAATAGGATGCTGGCAGGAATGATGCAGAGGCTTGAAATGAACTTGCACACTAGGGTTTCCTTCTCTTTATGCCTCTGCCATTGCCAAAAGAAAATGCCCCAGCTAGCCTGCTGGAGGATGAAAGACAAGTCAAAGAAAGCCAAGTAGCCCAGATATCCCAGACGAGGCCATCCTTGCCTGGCATCATCCAGCTCCACCCTAGATATCTCAGCAAGCTCAGCCAAGATCAGCCAACAGCAGATGCATGAGTAAGTCCAGCCCAGATCAGCTGAACCACTGCAAACTCATGAGCTAAATAATGTTACTGTTGTATGTCCCTGAGGCTTTTGTGGTTTCTTTTGCATCAATACTGTGGTAATTGATACCCAAAACAATCAACACACACACACATATACACACACACACACACACACACACACACACACACACACTCTTAATTGATCTGACCTTTGGGACTTCATAGAGGCCAAATCTGCAAGATTTGACTCAATTAAAGGCACTGAAATGAATTTGTTAAAGGTTCTGAAGGCGGTCACTTAGAGGAAACCATCCAAAAGCATAGCATAATGACAACATCTTTGAACAAGTATAGAGCCTAAGGGGAACTACTTTAAAAAGGCAACATGTAAATGCTGGCATTTTTGCCCCTTTACCTGTGAAAATACCTCATATTTGCTGAGTATCCCCTAGTGTGACTTCTGAAAGAAAACCAACATTTTTTTTCTGTACCAGAGATAGCCCCATACGGAAGTCAATGTGAATACAATTAATGAACATCACCATATCTAAACCATGCACTAATGTTTTTCTCTTTGGAAATACTAGATGCCTATGGATATCTGCAGAGAGCTGCTGGATTAGTGGGAAAGTACTTGAAAATCTGTTAACAGGCTACTGTGAAACTCAACTAACCATTATCTTTGGGATTTGGGGCACAAGTGACAGAAACTAAGGCATATGTTTTCCATCCCTATACCCCATCACACATACAAAAAGGAAGGTCTTTGTGACCTAAAAATGTAGTCTGCAAATGTTCAAAGCCTGCTTGTCATTACATCTCCTCTGAAGATGAGCAGAGCTTGCACTTTTAAGTGCAAATGTCTAAAGGGTCTCCAGACTGGGAAGAGCCATATCTCAGCCAGGCTGGGTGCTGGTACTTGCACACTCCGGCTGGTGCCCTCCCCAGCAGGCAGCTGTACTCACAAGCTGGACTAATGAGGACCTTGTACACCATCCCAAGACCAGGTCCAAATACTGGGACAAGGGAGGTACTGGTTTTGAGGAGCCAAGTGGGGTATTTAGAAGGATAGGGGACCACTGGAGAGAGAGCTGATAGAGTTCTGTGGCCATGCACATGGGCTTTGGAATCTCACTTGGTTCTAAAATGATCTGCCACTCACTTGCTGTGTGACCCTGGGGAAGTCACTACATCCTTTCAGCCTCAGTCTCCTCAGCCTCAGTGTCCTCAAACACAAGAACAGTGACACTTTCCTTGGAAGGCTGTCATGGTAGTTAAATCAGAAAATGGATGTGGAGTAATTAGCATTGTCCCTGCACACAGTAAACACTCCATAAAAACTGTGATTAGAATTATAGACACATTTTGGCTTGACTGGGATGAAGGCTGTTTTAAGCAACAGAATTACTAACCCACCAACAGTGTTACTGAAACAAGCCAAGGACCCACAGGATAAATCCTGTAGCTAATGATGCATTGACATGCCAATCAACAGGTCCCTACTTCTGTCTGCTCAGCAGGCCCCCAACTGTCTCCTGTCCGTTTCTCAAGAGCTGCAAACTGGGAAAACAGCCAAATGAACAAAAAACTCATTAGAATTGTGTCGAAAGTAGCAATAAAATTGTTCTGAATAAGCTCTGAATTTGTGAGGATCATGCTCAGACCATGGACTCTGAGGCTCAAACCTGTCCTTTCTACTTCTTTCTTGAGCACATTCCCATTTATTAAGCACCTGTTACATGCCAGGTACTGTGCTAGGTGCGTGACAAGCATTATCTCATTTAATTCTTCCAAGGACATTTTAAGATGTTTTGTATATGAGGAAATGAGGCACAGAGCAGGTAAGTCATGTGCCCAATGTCACACAGGCATTATATGGCAGAGTCAAAAATTGAAGAGAGGTCTGTGCATCTCCAAAGCCCACACTCCCATTTCTGCCTGTTGCTGACATGACCCCCACACTAAACCATCTAGATAAATGACCCTGTAAGGCCAACACAATGTGCACTCAGAGTAATGAACATGAGCCCTTTCTCATCAGTACTTTAATGATGTTTCCTAAGCTGTAGCAGTCCAATTTCTACCTCCACAATGTTTGCCACATCCACATACCTTTTCCTTTTACATTATCTTCCAATTCCTTTCATCAAATCATTTCACTTTTTTGACTAAACTTTATTTTAAAAGGAAACCTTTTGCATTATCACAGTTCATATCACTTGCTATAATTAATTAAAATTTAAATACATAATTAAATGTAAAAGGTCATCTGAATATCACTTAAAATCAGCTTGTGCACTACATACTACATACCATGTCTAGTGAAGCTCTGCTATAAACATCATTCTCTCATATGTATGCATACATTTATATATATACATATATAGACCTTTTATGGAAATTTCTTATGAACAGTTTCAAAACAAAAGTGAAAAGAATCGTGTAATAAACCCATGTACTGATCACTCAACTTCAACAATTATCAACTCATGCCCACTCCTGTTTCATCTGTACCTCAACCCACTTCCCCAACCTCCCTATTATTTTATTTTATTATTATTATTATTTTTTTTTTTTTTTTTTTGAGACAGAGTCTCATTCTGTCGCCCAGGCTGGAGTGCAGTGGCGCGATCTCAGCTCACTGCAAGCTCCGCCTCCCGGGTTCACGCCATTCTCCTGCCTCAGCCTCCCAAGTAGCTGGGACTACAGGCACCCAACACCACGTCCAGCTAATCTTTTGTATTTCTAGTAGAGACGGGGTTTCACCATGTTAACCAGGATGGTCTCGATCTCCTGACCTCGTGATCCGCCCGCCTCGGACTCCCAGAGTGCTGGGATTACAGGTGTGAGCCACCCCGCCCGGCTCTCCCTGTTATTTTAAAGCACATCTGAGACATCGTATCATTTCATTCACATATACAACATTCTTGATAACAGCAAACGTGAAGAATGTTTGGTAGATGCCAGACAGGTAAAGCATAGCAAACTCACACTTATATATCTACTGTAACCACAACTTTGAGACTCTTATCCCCATCTTCAAGGTGAAGGGAAAAGGGAAGTGGAAGCATAGGCATGAAGGCAACTTACCCAAGGCATGAAGGCAACTTACCCAAGGTCCCACTTACCAGCTGGTAAGTGGCAGAGCTGGGACTGAACTCAAGCAGTCCATGCCCTTAACCTACAACACTGTTTCTTGGCCTAGGTGAATGCAACATGATTTTCCCTTTGCATAGAGCTGGCCCAGAATGAGTTTCCTGGAGTTGGTGTGCAGAGCCCATCACCTTTGTTTCCCATCTCGGCACCCCGGCCACATCACCATCAGGTTACCAGAGAGGAGCTGCTGCCTCGAGACATGAGGCAGGAAGGGTGGACACTGAGGTCCCTGCAGCTTCTGCTGAGGGCAGAATGTGGGGCCAGCATGTAAGGCATGAGCTCCTGGACTGGGGGAATTAAAGACAGTGTGTTGCAGCTGATACAGATACAGAAGTTGACCCTTGATAATCATTTAGTACTTGATGCCATTGCTCTTCTTTTCAGCCTACACTGTCTTCACACAGCCACTGATTTCTCCAAGTCCTTGTTTCCTGAGAAGGTGGCTGCTGCCTAGGTTGGCCCTGACTGCACGGGGATCAGGCAGGGAGGAATGCCTTTTGTCTTGATTGAAACCCTCCACATTCGTTTGCTTTCAGCAGCATGCAGAGTCCTGGTTTAAAGAGGGGGTGAGAGGGCTTAAATGTCTCCAAAGGTTTCTGAGATGTGGGATTTCTCAAGGGAGAAAGGGTGATGATTTCAGAGTAAAGGAATCAAAAGCACATGTACTGCCTTTCTCCACGCATACAGAGTGACTTAAATACGAAGGGAAGAAAGCGTTAGGAAAAACAGTTTTGAGTTTCGTTGAACCAACATTGGAAAAATGCAGCAAGACCCTTTCCAAATCCAAAGCAGAACCGTGTCCTTCCACCTCTGTGGAAAACTCTTCTGGTCTGGAAACCAGGTCTCCTGGGGCTGCCAAAAGTCCCCAGCCTCGGCAGAGTACCTCCCCCTACTTCCTCTGACAGAGAAGCAGATGGTCTCAAAGCCACCCTCCCTAACCCAAAAGCCCATTGAAGGGGGGCAGGGAGACTGTGCCAAGGCTGGCAATTCTCCTTGGCAGAATCCTCTCTTTCCTTGTCTCTGGTGCCCAACAGAGGCAAGAATGTGTGCGGGCCCTTGACTGGGTAGTTCCATTAGGAAGCAAGAAGCTAAACAGGTTCAGAGGCTCTTCAGGGATGTGTGGGGTTTTGGGGGAGGATTTTGTATTCTGGTTTTCTAAACCAATCTCTCCCACTCCCTCTTTCTCCTCCCTTTTCCAGACTCTAGTACCCACTATTCTACTCTCTGCTTCTACGATATCAACTGTTTTAGATTCTACATGAGGTCACCAATCAAACTCAACCCAAAGAGGATGAATGTTTATTGTAAGGCCGCATGTAGGTGTTCAGCCAGACCCCATAAACAACAGGAGTTACCTTCAGGAGGCCACTGTTTTCCCATGGTTCTGACATTCTCATGACCTGGTGTTCCTCTATCTCCTCTGGTTGCTATCAGCTGCCCTCTCAATAGTCCCTGTTATCCTGTTATCCCATTGCTTCTAAAACTCTTGATTTCTGCTTTTTGTCTGCCTGCCTGCTCTCAGCCATCTCTCTTAGGTACCACAGAGGAGAGGATCTGATTGGGCCCACTAACCACAATACCAAACCCTGAGTTTCTATTAAACAGCATCCTGCAACAGCGTATCTCACTGGCCTATGAGGGGCTGCCTTTGTCTAGGCCTCAATACCTGACCCAATCAGTTGTGGCCAGGAGGCAGAGACATACAGTTAATCTCAAGGCAACCAATACAGAAGCAGCTACCTCCAGCCACTTTGTTTAGACCAGGCACAAGGAGGCAGGAGGAGAAAGGGGAGTCCACTTCAGCTCCCTATGTTGCCCCAAACCTTGAAACAAAGGCCCAGTGGTCCTAGGCGGAGTATCAGAGGCTACCAATGAAAGAGCATCAGAGGCTAACAATAAAGCCTACAGCCTAAGAGAGGGGTGTGTGTGCATGTGGCTATGTGTGTGTGAACAGCAGTGCTGAGTTTCGATTAGGTAAACCTGTTTTGTAACATAGTCTAGCCTTTTAAATCCCAACTGTCATGGAGGCCTCTGCTTTCCAGGAAGTTATTCCCATCGGCAGTTGTTTCTGCAATCATGGTTGTTATGAAACCATTTATTTTGAAAACACATTTCAAAACAAGGCTTCTTACACACTCAGCTTTCTCTGGTCCACTAGGAGCAAAATGGCGCAGATGTTTCCCTGTGGCCCATATACTTGTGTGTTATCCCAGCAGGCCATTCAAGTCCCAAAATCCATCTTGCAGTCACCACGGAAAAATGCAGAGGCACGTTGTGGGAGGATGCATGTCAACTCATCCCAAACACTGCCTTCAGCCAGCTCTCTGCCCCACACGTGGCAGAGCCATGACACAATGGCCTGTTCCTCTGAGAGTAATTCATTATGTAATTAAAAGTTTTTTCATCAAAGTCAATTTCTAAAGCAATCACTGGGATAATATTAATTAGGAAACACTAACAGAGAAGGAGCTGGGCCCTGATGTCAGGGCTCACGCCCTTAAGAGTTTACATAAGTTTTCAGATGCTCGTGCCAGGGATCCTGACAGAATGCTGGGTAAGAAACAAACAGCACATGCTCTTCAGGCTTCAGTGGACCTTTCTGGAGAGGGTCTGTTCCCATAAGCCAGGCTCACAAAGAACCAGGGTGAAGTGATGGAAAGAAATGGGCTTTGAGATGACACCAATATGGATTCTAATCCCTGCTCCAACTGTTACCAGCTGTGGGAACCTGGGCAAGTCACATAACCTCTCTGAACCTCAGTTTCTTCATCGGAGGAATGTTTATGATACTACCAACCTCCCAGAGCCCTGTGACGGTTAGAGATGAGATATGCAAAAGCTGGGAAACAGTGCTGGCACAGAGTGGGCATTCTGTGTGGAAGCTTAATAGTGTTGTCATCTGCCTTCCAACTTCAGTGTGAGTTTTGACTCTACTGGCTCTTCAGTGGCGTAGTCTGCCCAGGGGTCTCTGGAGAGGCAAAAGTCCTCTCCTCAGGCTGCTCAGCAATCACCAGCCACAGAGGGTTTTCCCCATCCCTCCTAGGTCCCATTCATAATGGGTTTGGTTCAGAAAACTCCCCCTAAGCATAGGACGTACTTGCTGAAAGAGCTCAGTCTGAAAAGAGGTGATAGACAGGCAAGTGTTATCACAGCACCACCTGACCAGGGCAATGAGAAATGAGTGCACTGATGTTTTGGGAAGCACAGAGGCAAGATCAGGGAGAGCCTCCTGGAAGAGGAGACAGAGGGGTGAGAGGAGAAGTTTCCAAACAATGGGACGGGATGAGCAAAGGCTGAGGTGATGAGGTAGGAGCCGTGGGCAAGACCAGCTCTCCAGCTGCAGAGCTAAGGATCTCACTCTCCAGGTGCAGATTTGGGAAGATGACTCCAGCCCAACTGAGGAAAACAGACTGGACGGGTAAGACTCAGAAGAAGGCAGAGGCAGCCATCCAAGGAAGGAGGGCAGCTTGGTGGCCCACTGACAGTTGAGCCAGGCTTATCTGTACTGTGCAACCAGAAGGAAAAACCAATATGACAAATGGAAAAACCCTCATGTGTAGGAATCTAGTTACCTAGCATACCTGGCACACAAGTTGGATATCCCACAGCCCTTCCCCTGGCTGCCCTCCTAAGGCAGGCCCCGTGGCCCAGCCAAGCTACCCCAGCCCATGCTGTGGGCCACTATACTATATACTGCAGAGGCAGGACATGGTCAGGGGAGGCCAAGAGGAGCCTCCGAAAACAGCAGAGGAAACACTGCCGCATCTGACCCAACACAACTGTCAGCTGACTGAGCCATCCATTCTGTCAGGCCCAGGCCAGACCTTCCTCCATCTCAGAAATGGCACAGGACTCTCTTTGCTATCCTTCTGCCTGCCACTACTATGGACTGAGCGAGCCTCCCGCCCCTTAGCCAGATGTCCACTTGCTCTTGCCTGATGACAGAAGTGCTGACCACAGCCATCTAGGTTGTACACTGTGTACCCCAATGCTCCACCCACGAACTTGGCATTAGAAACTAGTTCCCTGGTGTCGACTTTCATGACTGGTCATCTAATGACTTCAGCCCTTCTGTGAGGTCTCCCCAATGCGCTCTAACCATGCTGAGATTCCAGAAGGTTGCCATGGTGACATGCTATAGGCCTGGCCTAGACTGAGAGGCCTTGGGAAGAGAGTCGGTTATGCAGCCCCAATGAAAACAGAGCCCAGGGTGGAGCAGTGAGCAGCTCCCACCAGCTGGGCCAAGGAGTGCTTTGCACTCTCCATCCCTGCTCTCATCTGTGGCACAGTGAGATGAGCCGTACCCACAGCCCATGCAAAACCAAACTGCCTGCCTCAACTCATGATGCAAAAGGGAAAATGTACCTAGTTGTCCCTCCACCCCATTAGAACCAGAAATGCATAATTTTTACATTGTAAACTTAAGAAAACATATGAAGAAGCAATGCCAGACTTGTGCAATTTAAACACACACATGTAGCCACTCTTCTCATTGCTCACTCCTGGACCCTGCCTTTCTTTCGCCATTCCCCCATCCTGGACAACATCTCCCTTTCCCTTACTTTATATGAGCATTGGACAAGACTTAAGCTGCTCCTCCTACCTGAGACCTCCTTAACCTCTGGTCCACACTGCCTTCTCCCTTTCCTAAGCTGCAACCGAACACATTTCTGAGCACCGGGTGTCAGTTGTTGATCTCCTAGTGTATCCTGCCTGACAGCCTGGTCTCCCTATACACTTCAAAGGTGTTGCATTTCCCTCTCCCACTCAGAACCCAGCACAGGGCCAAGCACATAGTAGGCACTCCATGCAGATTTTTCTGACATGTAACTGCCAACCTTGAGACTGCAGCCACAAGGCAGCAGTTTAGAAAATATCTCTGAGAACAGCCAGGTCAGCCCCTTTCTGGGAGATGAAACAACCCTTGGGGCACCAGAACCAGGGGTCAAGGAGGAGGTCTGAGCCCCTGCAAAGGGCAGTCAGTCTCCGGCCCCAGTGCCCTGGCAGAGCTATGGAGCCTCAGCTAAACTTGCCCATCACCACATTCCTACCCACTCATCCCTGGGCCAGGCCCCCGATCTCAGGCTGACCTTGGGATTGTGTGCCAAGGAACTGACAATGGCACTGGGCAATCCTAGCCAAGCTCAAGTTCATGTGATAGGCCATTACAGTAAGGGGGCTCATGGGAACCGGATGGGAGCCTCAGAAAAGGAGAGCCCAACACCTTTGAAGAACGTAGTGGTCTTTCCATCAAAGTAGCCCCCAAGCTAGAGACCTGGCCTCCATCACGCTTGGCCCCTCACTCCTCATCATGCTGCACATTCAGTCATCCAACCAATACATCCTGTCAGTGGCATCCAGCTCTGTACCCTCCACCTGACCTCCACGGCCACCGTCCCCCTCTCAGTCACCCAGGTAACGACCACAGCCTCCTCATGGCCCCAGCCCTCAGCCTCACTCCCTCTATTCCATACTGTCAGCTCTCAAAAACTTAAAGCTGCCCCATCACTGTCCATAGGATGGAGTCTGAACTCCTTAGTCTTGTTCACAAGCCTGGCCTCTACCCTGGGAGGCTAAGAACCTGTCTCTCTGTGCTGCCTCCCACTGCCTCCATCCACGCACGAGCCTCCAAACACATTGAACACTTATAGGGCCTTAACTGGGCCATATTCCATCTTAATTCAGGACCTCTGCAAAGGACACACAGACACTCAGACACACACAACCTCACCAAGTACTATCCTGATGTCTACTTCTCAAATGTCCTTCCCTGAACTCCTGGGTTGCACTAGATGTCTCCCTTCTATGTGTTCCAGGGTTCCCCATGCTACCAAACCCTTTCTCCATGAGTTGAGCTCACAGGGGTAGAAACAGATGACCAGATGACTGGTGGGCTGTGCTGGTCTCTGCCAGATGAGGACACTATCAAGCCTTTGGTCAAAGACATGCCCTCTGTGTGACCAAGCCTGTTTTCACTGGGCTCAGAGAACCAAAGAAACTGGACTGGGCTAGGCAGCAGGGCTCCTCGCTGCACAGAGGTGCCGTAAATAAAGCTTCTTCCCACTCCTCAGTGCCTCCCTTCCTGCCTAGAGGACCTAGCCAGTTCCTACAAGGGTGTAACCAGAGCCTGCAGGTTCCTGCAGGAACTCTACTAGATGAACAATTACTGACTGGAAAGGCTTGAGAACATTCTGGGAAGAAGGCATTCCTGGGCTAGAAATCCTATGTACTGTTAACTCTCTCTGGGAAGAAGAAAGGACTGCGGGTCATGCCAACACCCAGGAGTCTCCTTTGGATATCCCATTAATAGAGTGGGGCTCCCTAGGAATGTACTTGCTGCTCTGCTGATCCAGAGGGATATTCCACCAAAGCACCTACCCCATCAACCCCCTAGGCAGCAGCCCCAGTCCAGGGGACCTTACAGTGTGCATGCCCCTGTGGGTGGTTCTTCCTCCTGACCCATGAGTGTGGCTCAGCTCTGTGCTGGGCAGGGGGACGTCAGGATGTTGGGTTTTTGTCTACAGGAGAAATCTCCCCACTGCCCACCCACGGTCCACAAACAAGAGGCTCCTAAGCTTTCCAATGACCAGGATGGAGAGAGGTCAGTTAGTCTCTGTGATGGTTTATTTTTTGTGTCAACTTGGCTGGGCCATGGTACTCAGATCTTTAGTCAAACACGTCTGGTTGTTGCTGTGAAAGTATTTTTAGAATGATGTTAACATTTAAATCAGTAGACTTTGAATCAAACAAATTAGCTTCCACAGTGAGAATGGGTCTCATCCAATCAGTTGAAGGCCTTAGACTGACATCCCCCAAGGAGGAGAAAATCTGCCAGCAGACTGCCTTCAGACTCAACTGAAACATCAACTCTTCCCTGGGTCTTTAGCCTGCAGCCGACTTGCTCTCTCTTGTCTGCTTGTCTGTCTCTCTCTCTCTCCCCCTGCCCCTCCACACACACACACACACACACACACACACACAGTCATGCATTGATTAACAATAGGGATACTTCTAAAGAAATGCATCATTAGTCAATTTTATCATTGTGTGAACAGCATCAACTATACTTATACAAACCTAGATGGTGTAACCTACATGGTATACCACACACCTAGGCAATGTGGTATAGCCTATTGCTCCTAGCTACAAGCCTGTATAGCATGTTACTACACTGAATACTGTAGGCAATTGTAATGCAACAATGAGAGTTTATATATCTACAGACAGAAAAGGTACAGTAAAAATACCGTATAAAAGATTTAAAATTTTTGCTTACCCTGAACAGAGCCTGCAGGATTGGAAGTTGCTCTGGGTGAGTCAGTGTGTGGGTGGTGAGTGAATGTGAAGGCCTAGAACATTACTGTACACTACTGTACTCTTTATAAACACTGTACACTTAGGCTACACTAAATTTATTTTTTTAAATGTTCACTCTTCAATAAGTTACCCTTAGTAACTTTTATACTTTATAAACTTTTCAATTTTTTAACTTTTTGATGCTTTTGTAATAACACCTAGATTAAAACACGTATTGGGCCAGGCATGGTAGCTCAAGCCTGTAATCCCAACACTTTGAGAGGCCGAGGCAGGTGGATCATGAGGTCAGGAGTTCAAGACCAGCTTGTCCAAGATGGTAAAACCTCGTCTCTACTAAAAATACAAAAAAATTAGCCAGGCGTGGTGGTGGGTGCCTGTAATCCCAGCTACTCGGAAGGCTGAGGCAGAGAATTACTTGAACCTGGGAGGCAGAGGTTACAGTGAGCCAAGACCACACCAATGCAGTCCAGCCTGGATGACAAAGCAAGACTCCATCTCAAAAAAAAAAAAATATATATATATATATATATACACACACACACACACACATTGTGCAGCTATACAAAAATATTTTCTTTCTTTATATTCTTATTTTGTAAGCCTTTTTCTATTTCTAATTTTTTAAATTTTTTAACCTATTTTGTTAAAAACTAAGACATGAACACACACACAGAGTTAGAGTCACCAATATCATTGTCTTCCACCTCCACATCTTATCCCACTGGAAGGTCTTCAGGGGCAGTAACATGCATGGAGCTGTCATCTCCTACATTAACAATGCCTTCTTCTGCAATTCCTCCTGAAGGACCTGCCTGAGGCTGTTTTACAGTTAATGTTTTTAATAGGTAGAAGGAATTCACTCTAAAATAATGATAAAAAGAATAGTAAATACGTAAACCAGTTATATAGTTATTTATTATCATTATCAAGTATTATGTGCTGTACATAATTGTTATGTACTAGACATTTATACGACCAGCAGCGCAGTAGGTGTGTTTATGCCAGTGTCACTACAGACATGCAAGTAATGCATTGTGCTTCGGTGTTATGATGGCTACGGTGTCACTAGGCAATAGGAATCTTTCACCTCCATTATAATCTTATGCAACCACCATCCTATATGCAGTCCACCATTGACTGAAACATCATTATGCAGCGCATCACTGTCTGTGACACACACACACACACACACACACACACATACACACACATTCTACTGACGCTATTTTTCTGGAGAGCCCTAATACAATCCCCCTCCCTGTTCTGGATTCTACCTTGGCCACCCTTTCCGAAGGTGCATGAGTGCATAAACACATACACACGATACCCACCCACGGGTAAACTTTAGGTCCTTATTCACCCACAGACACCTGTGGTAAGTCCAGATGATATACACAGTTGGAAATGGGTACAAGGTCCTGGACAAGGTGCCCCCGTGCCAGTCCTCCCTCAGACTAATTTACAGATGGCAATCTCCCTGAGGGCAGGCAGGTGGGGTAAGCGCTCTGCCATTTACTGAGTGCATATTCTTGGACATGCAACTTGACTTCTCTGAGCCTTAGCTTTTTCTTCTGGAAAATGGGGATAATAATACTACATGTGTCACTGGATGATTAGAAGAATGAAATGAGATAGAGTGCCTAACACAGCTCATCGCTACTCCCAACAGGACAGTTCCAATAATTCAATATTATTCCCACTTATGGTACACACCCATGTCCACACTGTCCAATCTATACACACAAAGACTGTTAAACAGGGCTTACAGTTCTCTTCACGGAGGCCTCAGGAGAAATCTCCATGCTTGCTTTTAAATCAACTCTTTATTCCCATACAGACTGACCACCATTATCTCCTTTGACTCTCACTGCATCGTGCGGTAGCAGGTGGCTAACCCCATGCACCAGGTAGGAAAGTGAAGCAGAGGCACAGCCCATGATATACTTCGTGTGAGATGAGCTGGAACCTGCAGCTCCTGGCTCCAACTCCTAAGAACTCCTCTACTCAGCAGGGCTCTGCAGGTTCCCACTGGGTCCACTTGTGCAGTGTGAGGCCGCCCATGCCGGAGGCAGCTCCCTGCACCCTCAGGAAAGGCTTCCTTACCTCTAACCTGGACCTTCCTGCTCTGCTCAGCCTGCTTCTTTGGACTTAACCGGAGTTGCCACCCTTAACCACATCCATTCCATGAATCTGTTCTTGTGTTCTCCCAAATATCCAGAGCCCAGTTTCTTTCCTTTCTCCTCTCTTAAGATTCATTCTCCAAGCTTCTGCCCTAGCCAGAATCTTCTTGGGACACAATAAAAACACAAAGAGGAGTTCTTCACCTGAGGCTTTCTCTTGGCAGTCATGTGTAAAGACTCCCAAATAACAGATAAAATAAGTTATTCTGGTATTTAGGACCTTGTCTGAACAGGGAACTGGACCAACTGGAGAGGCAGGGTGTGCCCGGAAGGACACAGGCACTGGTGGTCAAAAATCTGCCTTCTACTCTTCTCTCTGCTACTAGCCAGGTGGCCTTGGGCAACTCATTTTGCCTATTTGTGCTTCAATGTCTCCAGCTATGAAATAAATGAGTGAATTGGATAGAGTTGGATAATTTCTAACATCCTAAATAGCTAAGATTCTCTGACATACTGGTTCATCCTCATATATAGGTTATAACTTATATAGGGAAGAAATCTACATCATGGGTGTTACTCTTGTCCCAAGCCTCTGGCAGACATCACCAGTCGACAACAGTATTCTTTCCTTCTAAGACAGACCCAGCCTCAGAAGCTTTCTCTACAGAGCACTCCAGTAGCTACTACCAATCAACCAGTACAAATAAATACAACTATTTGTGTTAGAAACATTCAAGTCCCTGAAAGTTTGTCCTCATCAGGATCCTCCAATACTGCCCCACCCAGGTGTGGGGCTTGCTGGGGCTCTGCAGTGTCTCTGAGGCTGGATTTCAGGACTCAGCAGTCTCCCACAGATGTCTGGACCATCAGGCAAGCTGGACGTGTCCTGGTCACTCCATAACTCCCTGGCATCTGGTGCCCACAACCCAGGGCCCACAGAAGCCTTGGAAGATATCTCAGAAGCAGAAACTCCTATCCTAAAGAACAATTCCAGAGAAGTGGAGGCACACAGCATGCGCCAGGGCATTGCCAGACTCACCCCAGGGCTGCCTAAAACACACACACACACACACACCACACCCACGCTGTCTGTCCAGCTCAGGTATTCACGCGTGCACACTCACACACACCCCGAGAAGAGCTTCTGGATGAAAACATCCTGCAACAGTGCCATCTAGTGGGAGCTGGGGTCTGTCCTGCCCTCCCAGCTTTCCCCTGTGAGCCCCAGGGAGATGGTCTTAAGATCCAGGGATGTGAAGCCTTATGGCTGCTTCCTGTGAAGACAAATACAAAACAAGCAATGACAGGAGACTCTGTCTACCTTGGGATGTCTCACTGCCCCCCTCAATTCCCACCTGTACACAAGGTTAACTGGCCCAACCACCACCATCCCTCTATCTACTACACAACCCCAAATCCCTGCTCTCTGCCTTCAGCCCTGTGAAATTCTGCCCCCCTGGGGTCCTGCTACAGCCCCTTATACCCCAGTATATGGTCTCTGACTCAGTCACACATTTCCAGGAAACACAGGCGGAACTCCAGCCAGATTCTAGCTCAGCTGTTCCCCAGTTTTGTAGTTTCCTGCATCTGAACCCTCAGTTTACTCTTATGTGAAATGGTAGAATGCCTTTGTGCCTAGGTTGTTGTGAAGATTAAACAGCCTCTTCCAGAGGGTCTCCGGCTGTGATGCCTCAAAACTCCCAGCAGCACCAAGGAGGTTCACAGTTCTAAGATGATCAGGAAGGCTATTTGCTAGAGGCCAGGATAGTTCTCAACCCTATAGGGGCTGGGAAACCCAGAGAGTCCCTCTCCCTCAACACTGGGAACTCCGCCCCATCCCTCTTACGTGGGTGGGGTAAGACCGCATTCTTTAAAATAATTAAACATAACATAGGCTCCCAAGCAGGAGAACCCCTCCTTGCCTTTTAGAGACTATGGGAAGATCTGTCAGAGCTTAATGCTTTCAGGCTGGGCGCGGTGGCTCAAACCTGTAATCCCAGCACTTTGGAAGGCCAAAGCAGGAGGATCACTTTGAGCTCAGGAGCTTGAGAGCAGTCTGGGCAACATGGCAAAACCTCATCTCTACAAAAAAAAAAAAAAAATACAAAACTTAGCTGGGCATGGTGGTGCACACCTGTACTACTACTCAGGAGGGTGAGCTACTCAGGAGGGTGAGGTGGGAGAATCGCTTGAGCCCAGGAAGTGGAGGTTGCAGTGAGTTGAGATCGTGCCACTGCACTCCAGCCTGGGTGACAGAGTGAGATCCTATCTCAAAAAAAAAAAAAAAAGGGGGGGGGGGAAGAACTTAATGCTTTCAGGTTCAGATGTTTCCAGCCAGCGCAACAGAAAAGAAATAGTGTCACTGATCGTGGCAGAGGACTCTAAGAGGAGCAGGAGCGTTACTAATCCCTCCTCAGCAAAGGAGGCTTTTCCCAGGGGTCTGGGAGACCAGCTGTACACAGAGGGATTTTGTAAGGAAGCCAAGGGACAAGGAGGCCCTGGAACCCAAGAGGCTGCTGTGGCTGAACAGGAGGAGATGGAGCAGTGTTGCTGATTCCGCAGCCTGGGGATGATGACACCACAGGCTCCAGAATACAGTGTCCAGCCACCCTGCCTGCTTCCAGAGGAAACGAAACTGCCCATTCTTCATACCTGTAGGAAGGAGAATAAGCCTTAGATGGTGCTCCTAAATGGCCTGTGTTGCCTAGAGAAGGACCACTGGATACTGAAGCAACCACGTCCAACCTCAACTTCAACGCTCATTCATTCTTTGCACGGGTGGGGGCCCAGAACACAAGCAGCTTCTCAAAGGGAAGCTTCATGGCTAAGTAAAGGCTGAAAGACATCTCCTGAAAATGAAAAAGTAAGCAGCAAATCTAATAAAGTCGGCCCCAATGAGAAACCTGCAAAGCAACCAAGATGACATGAACAGCAACAGCCAGGCCCTTCCTGCACTTGGGGCAGGTGCCAACAGCATCAGAGTCCTGTGGGCCACGGGCCAAAAGCATCAGAATCTGGCAGAAGGGACAATTCCTCTCTAGACTTGGCAGGTTCAGTCTCCCAGTGTGAACCTGCCTTTCGGCCTGAGAGCCAGCAGCCCCAGCCGACACATACAGTGTCCTCGCCTCTACCTGAACTTAATTCAAACCATTCTGCTCAACCCTAATTTGGAGCTTTTATTAGGTTTTAGGTTACACTATATATGGCACAATAGAAATATTTTTTCAATGTTAAATTAGAAACATACCACAGGAGGATTTTTTAAAACTTTTTACAACATTGTAGACTGAAATGTCTTCAACTCTGCAACCAAAATCTAACCAAGGTAACCTTCACAGGAGAAACTTTGATATCAAGAAAGGTATGTATCCTCTGGAATGTGCTTTTCTTCCCCTTTTCCAAAAGCAGTCAACAATATTCCTCTAATCAGTTTAGGGTGTGTTAGCATTGAAAGTAGGCATACTCTGGGGGTATTCCCAGGAGAAATAATGGCAGATATAGGCAGAATAAAATTACCATGGCCCCTAGCCTTTCAAATGAACATGTCCATCACCACCATCTGTCACATAAAGTGAGGCCTGGAGAGCAGGTCATGCTCTGGATGGATCAGGCTAGGGTTCCTTGCTTGCCTCACACTTGAAAAGCACACTGTACCGACACCATTTCTGTGGCAGGAGTGGGGCTAGAGACCAGGACGCAGATGGTCTGAGCTCCAGGTGGCCCAGAAGTGCTTATGCTAAGAAAGGCTTGGGCTGCCCCACTAAGAACAGCTCCTCCACCTAGCACTCCTCACACTCTTAGATGAGGAACTCTGAGAGCTCATTTACATCCTGGCTGTAGCCCTGCTGGACATCATAAGGATGGCCTGTTGAAGGACACAGACTCAGGCATATGACCTGGCACATGGCAGAGTCCAATACCTACTTTGACATTTTGGACTCAACTTGGAATGTCTGAATGATTATAGCTGTCTTTTGAAGCAAATCAAGGCAATGAATAAGAGGCAGCTGATAAATGCAAGGAGGAAGAAACGACAATCATGAGAATATGCCTATATTTGATCCATACAGAGCAATCTGATTTCCTTGAATTATACCAAGAAACCCTGAACTCTAAAGCCAGAGCATCACTCTCCAAGGTTGTTCTTCACCCCTGTGATCTGATCCTTTTCTCAAGGGCAGAGCAGTTGGCCAACTTGATGCCACTGATACCACAATAGAGGCACTGCAAGCACAGGGCCAGGAGGACAAATGGCCCCTCTGGAGAACTGGGACAGGGGGGGTTCATTCCTCAGTGCACTGAGTAGGATGGGGCTGTGTTTGCTACCAACCCCATAAGCCAACTGGTCAAGTGACAAATGCTGAACAGAATAAAAACAATCTGGCCCCTCCAAGCATGGGGCCTGAGGTTGCATCGGCACATCTGAGAGGTCCCATTTGAGGATGTGCCCAGACCACAGCTCTTCCCATGGCCCCTCTAATCCTGGGGCTTCCCATATGCCAGTCAGTGCTGGGTCTGGTCCCTGCTCACTGCGGTGGGTATGGATCTTGGTGCTGTGGGAGGCTCCTGTGGGGCTATGGAGACTACACCTTCATGGAATGGTGAGGGATGTGCACAAGCCATGGGCCTGAATGCTGTGTCACTTGGACACACACTCCAGGAGGAATTCCAAGCAGAAAAAGGCTTTGGGCTGGGAAAGGCATAAAGAGCTCCCAGAGAGATAGGCCTAGAGTTGGGCCTTGACTGATGGGCAGAAAAGGGAATGTATTTAAGGCAAATGGTATCCGGTCACTGCTAAGACATGGAGATGGGGGTGACACAGTATGTTCAGCGACAGCCACTGTGGGACAAGGCTTGCCCTTGGAGAGGAGCAGGAATAAGTCAAATTTCATCCTCTCAACTTCACTCCCTGGTGTGTCTCCATCACTGAGAGTCCCTTAAAGGGTATCTTCAGATCTGAATGCCACCTGTCAGAGAGAGCAGATTGGGCTGCTGGAGGAGTGCTGAGCCTCCCCTCCTGGCCCAGGTTGAAGGCTTTCACAGAAACTGAAGACTTGGGAGAAGCCAGCTGGTCCCATTGCCCTCTCCCCCACAATCTCGGGTGGCTGCTTCTCCCATTGATAACTCCCTGAGATCAGGTTCGCTCTGCCCTGCTTCCAGACGTAGGGGTCACAGTGAGCCCTGGGCCTTGGGCACAGCCCCCAGATGCTGAGCAGGTTGAAACCCAGACTGAGGCCCAACCCCCTGCCTGCCCTCGGCCTTGGGAATATCACTGCCCAGGATGGAAACCCAGGGAGCCCCACTGCATTAGAAGGCGGGGGATGGAGCAGCTTCAGACCCCTAGTGTCAGGAACAAGTGCTGGTCTGGCTTTCACCTGATCCCTACAAGAGGAAAAGGCCAAGGGTCTGAAGTGGCCCATGGCAGGCACAGCAACCCCCAGCTTCTGGGATCTGCAGGACCTCAGTCTCTCTCTACAGCATCAGTCTCCCTTAACCAGACTCAAGCAGCATATCTGTTAACCCAGCTCACGCCCCTCCACTCAGTCCCTCCTACCTCCTTCTCTATCAGCAGGAAGGGGCACCTGGGTACTCATCTGGGACTGCCTCAGATGCTGGGTTCTCAGCCCAGCTCCTCCACCTTGCTCTGCCCTAGGCAGGTGCTGCCAGACCCCACTGCATGGAGTGAAGGACAAGAGCACAAGGGCCCAGTCCCACTCAGCTCAGAGCCCCCATTGACCAGCACAGGACACTAGGAAGGGACCACAGCCAGATGAGACCAAACCAGCTCCTGCCCCCAACCAAATCTATCTGGGGAAGCTGTTGCTCCTTTGTGTACATAATGAAGTGTGAACAGATTCCCACTGCCTAGGACAGCCATGTCCAATACCTGTTATCTCTGTCAAATTCACTCTCAAAAGGATTCTACTTGAGATGCTAAATTATGTAGTTATCCCATTTTACCACTTGCAAGGCTAGTGAGTGCTCAACACAGGATTAGAACCCAGACCTGGCTTCAAAGCTCAGGTCCTACCCACTTAGACGTGATGACTAGCAAAGGCTTGAGGGAGGAAAATGGGAAGCAATCTGGGTGATGCTTCCATAAAGAGGAGCCTACAGGCAGTATAGACAAGAACAGGAAAAGTGCTGGAAGATCTCCCATGGCCTGTCCATGGCCACAGGCTGATAGACAAACAGAAGAAAGAGCCTAAAGGGCAGAGGAGCAGTGCTGCAGAGGTGGCAGGCAGCCTGACCCTCAGGGCTGGGAGAGACAGCCTTAAAGACTCTGCCAGTGATCCCCGGCTAAATGCTAAGGTGAGAAAAGATGTATTTTCAAGTAATGGTCTGTTGTCTAAAATATCTCCACGTAGGCAGGAACGAAGAGGTTTGATCTCTGGTTAGAATCTGGCTATCTAGGACAGCAATCAAAGCCAGACATGACAAGTGCTTAAAAAGACCCTGGGTGGGTGGAGGACAATCCGTTCTTCCTCTGAAGCACCATGGACATCTGCTGGGCAGGTCACAGGCAGGCCAGGGTGAAATGCGCAGCCTGGAGACTCGGGGAGGCCTGTAGTGGGGGTTGCTGCTGCTGCACCAGGAGTTTAGGCATTAGCCCCTGGAGCTTGCAGTGCCGACCACAGAGTAAACTGTGAGGGCTCCCAGGGCAGGAGCACCATGTGGGCAGAACCCGGGGGCGCAGGCTGGAGGTTTTGGCCGGAGAGGGAGTGTCACAGAGCCCAAAGAGGCCCCTAAGCCATCTTCCCTGCCCCACCCTGCCTCCATCTCATCTTACCTTAGCTCCTCTGAAAGGTCTTCTGAAATCCCACCGCTAAGTGGCATCAGGATCCCCTAAATTTAATTAGAACCCCCGTCATAACATATAACAGAATCTGCAATATTCTTTCAGTCAAGGAATTTTATCACAATTTATAAATAGAAATGTGTTTGTTCGCTTATTTTCTGATTGTCCCCACTACACTGGAAGTTCCAAAGGGCAAGGACTGTGGCCATTTAATCCAGCAACGTATCTCCAGTATCTAGCACACAAAGTAAATGTTTGCAGAGAGGTTGAAAGCACGAAGACAAGACTGAAATTCCACCATTCGACATTATTCCTTAGGTTCTTTCACTTACTCAGGCAACCCACTTTTACTGAGCACCTACTATATGCCAGACCCAAAGCTGGGAAAAGTAAGATTTAAAACAAAAATTCTTCTAAGATACAAACAAAATGCCCACAGTAGAGTTAGTCTCTAAGATACTACCAGTTACATTAGTGGGAATTTGTTTAGCCAGGAGGGCTTGGAGAGCGAGAACCCTGGCAGAAGAAAGAGAGGGTTCTGGATGCGGGCACATGGAAGAGGAAGACAAGCCTGAATGCGGCTCTGGGCAAAGGTGAGAATCTGGGGGCTCAGGGAGTAAACAGGAGGTGCCAAGAGGCTGGGCAGGGGCACACGAAGGGAGGGACCACACATGGAAGATCCACCTCACTGTTACCTAACATCACCTCCAGGACAGGCCCTGCGTTACATATTTTCTACACATCAGCCCAATCAATCCTCAGCCACACCAAGAGGTAAGCAGTGTTACCTCATCTCACAGAGGGGCAGCTGTGGCCGGAGGAACCGAGTGACCTGTCAAAGGACACGGGTGACTTGGATTCAAACACAGGCCTGTTAACACTCAGCCCTTCCCCAGCCCGGGGCTGCTTCCAGGGCAGGCTCTATCCAGACTGTGTGTGGGGATCTTCATGTCGGTAATTACAGGCTACAGCACAGCTCCCGACACTGGTTTTAGGGAAGTGTGCTTGGTTTTCACCACAGAGAGCAGGAGGGAGCCACCACCTCCTGGGCTAATCTTGCCAGTCAAGGCCTTGGGCCTTGCTTCACAATCAAAAGACCTTGAGGATAAAGGGGCAGGGGTGAAGAAAGTAGATAGTTCACACACTCTTCACCAATTGCTCTTCCCAGCTTGGGATGGTGGTCAGTGCTGGTCACTAGCCATATCAAAACCAAAGGGCTGGAGGTGGGGGAAGACCCCAACGTGAAGGGCAGAGCCTAGAGGCCCCATTGGTCAGACAGGGAAGGTTGATGGGAGGAATTGTGCATGGCAAAAAAAAAAAAAAACCCTTTCCCTCCACTCCCTCCACAGAACTCCTGCCCCATCTCAACCCCATCAGTCACACATAAGCAGCTCTGTGGCAGGGACAACAGCAGGACAAGGTGGCTCTCCATTGTCCTGCCTGCTCCAGACAAGGGGGTATGACGAGAATGGGCAGAAAGGCCAGGTCCCAGCTTCCAGAGGGGCTACCAGGATGTGGGGACAGCAGAAGGGATGCTCAGAGAAACTGGAGCTCAGAGAAATCAACCCAAGGACTGAGCAGCATGACCAGATCCCATGTTTTGGGATCCCTGATAGGGAAGCTAAGGCCACACAAGGAAGGGATTTTATTCCAGCCACGGAGTGAGGAGGGCAGCTCTGGAGCAGGGCCCTCAGGCCTGGATACCTCCACACAGTCCTGCAAATCGTGTTTCTTGCTGTCTGATGGTATCCCAAGCCCACTCCCTCCAAATCCACTGGGTAGAACAGGGATGAAGAAGGTATGCAAAGGATATGGGGGGCTTGAGTAGCCCCAAGGATGTGTCTCTCCCTCACCCCCAAGATTTGTGATTTGACCTCTTCCTCCCACATTCCATGGATGTGGTCATGGACCGGAAGCTGAGTTCCTAGTCCCACCCACCCTTTCTCAGGCACTGACAGAGAACAAATGGGAGTCCAGAGGAGGGGTGGAGAGAACACACGTGTGGCAGTATGCAGAGCTGCATTTAAATTCAGGCTCCATACCTGCTGGCGCTCTGCCCTTAAGTCACCTTGGCTGTTTCCTCATCTGTAAAATGGGGGACAGTAAAATCAACTGCTTCAAAGGACTGCGAAAGGACCCAACAGGCCACATGCCACAAGCACACAGCAACATGTTCCTCCTCTTCCTTTCTGTGAAGAAACTCCCCTTCCCACCCACCCATGCAGTCCCTTAGCTTCCAGCAAACACTTCTACAGATTCTTCCATCAGTCACAACTTGGCTTCAGCATATAAGATCAAGATCCAATAATAATAACAAAAATAATCCAACACAAGCACATCTTTGTTGAGCCCCTCTGTGGGTCAAGTCATACGAGGGGTGTGAGGATGCTAATAATCTGGTTGGGGAGACCACAGCATCAGCAGGCATATACAGGCCCTTCAGAAAACTGACCAATGTCTCACACAGCCAGTTGACAGTCACTCTTATCCTCATTCTCCCGTTTTCACAATAGGCTGTCACACCCAGAGAATGTGGGGCAGAGAGACTTTAAGGGACTTGCCTGAGGTCACTACAGCCAGCTGGTGCCAGAGATCAGGGCAGAGTGGGTTTATTAACAGACTTATCCCTGGCTTGGAGATCAAAATGGCTTGAATTCTCATCAAAAAGGCTGTGTGGCCTCGAGCAGGATACTTAACCTCTCTGAACATCAGTTTCCTCTGCAAAATGAGGTGACACCTTTGTCCCAGAAAAGAAGTGAGGTTGAGTGTGGTGTGCGGCACTTGGAGGGGCTTAGCACCTGCCCACCCTAACCCCATCTAAAGTAGCCAGAGGACAGTGACACAATTAAAAAGGCATGAAGTGCCAGACAGCAAGGTTCAGTTCTAGAATGTCCTTAGGAGAGCAGCAAGAAAATAGAAAACCACACAGCAGCTTGTTTTTAAAGACAAAGAAAAATATGATTAAGCAGGCCTGAGAATGCTGTTATAAAAGAATGAAAATATTTTCCTTACTAGGGCATTTGTATGTTAACAGCTGATAGGGAGGTGGGAGCAGCCACCACAAGGCCACCAGGCACTTCCAACACCACAGTGTGAGGATCCTTGTGGAGGATTCACAGCTAGGACTAAGCAGGCCCCAAAGGCCAGCTGTGTAAGGGAGCTGGGCTGTTTTAGGGCCTCCGTTTTCCAGCCTGTGAAATGGGACTGCCCCATGTCAGTCCAGCTATGGCTCCTTACTATCCATCCTCTTTTGGTAAACTGGACTACAGCCGCTGTAATTACCACCTCAAGGTCAGGCGGAGGGAGCTGATATAGTCAGGCTCAGAAAGATTAAGGATTGCCCCTGAAGTCACACAGCTGAGAGAGGTGTGGCAAGGCTGCACCAAAGCCAGAGTGGTCCCACTCTGCCAAATGGTGTCCCCATCTGGGGGGACTTTGCATTCATGCTGCCTCATGAGCAGTACTGAGATGAGCAAGACATTCTCTGGTGCGTAAGCAAGCTCTCCCCACATCTCCAATCCCACCTCTCACTTGAGGGCCAGCTACCTGGTCCTGTCAGCTCTACCTCTCTCCCTACACCTGACAGAACGTGTGGGAATTTTCTTTTGGTCCTCGCCCCTGCTCCCTCTGCTCAGGCAACCATGACCGGATTCCCTGCTCCTCTCAAATTCTTTTCCTTCCTCGCACCTTCTCTTTCCCACTGCTGCTGGCCTGACCCAACTCCCCTCAGCTGGTTCCTGGGTCACAGCAAGCACCCTCCTGACCCTGCACACTCTTTCTGCCCCTCCCTGATTCCCCCACCGAAATCAGCTTCTGCAGAGCACCACTAAGCTATGGCCCCTTCCACCCACATACCACCCCTCCCCTTGGAATCCCCTTGCACATCTCCACACCCCCCGACTACCTGATACAGCTCATAGCTTTTCACATGTGCTTACAGCCTGTCACTGTACCAACATTCTCTCCAGATGAACACAGTAGGTGCTCAATATGCAAGTTGATGATACCCACTTTTGCATACTGGTCTGATTTACATCGCTGGGATACCCTTTTGTTTGCAGGTTCTACCCAGAGCTCCGAGGGTCTGTGACCCAGCAGTGGCCAGTCCCACAGTGTGTGCCCCCACAGCACACTGTGATCCATCCTGGGTCCTGCCACTCCTGGGTCTTCAGACCAGGCTCCCACAACGGATCACACCCGCTCTGAGGGGAGTTCACAGTTTAAGTAAAGGGACTCAGAGAGGGCCCCTCCCTTGTCCCAAGAGAAGAGCCCCACTCCCCTTTTCCCAGACTAATTTACTGACCTCTGAACTCTAGGAACGCAGGGTGCTCCACCCCTACTCCACCTTAGGACACAGCCTTACAAAACTCAAAACACTTCTGTGTCCTCAAGATAATCTTAGGGAGGAAACTGAGGCTCTGAGAGGGGTGTGCTCTAGTTGCCCAGGGCCCCAGTTCAAATTTTGGTTGTTCTGATCCTTTCCATTACACTATCCCATTCCTCTCCATCTAAATCCCCTCGGAGGGGATGACAATGAACCCTCAGTCCCTCAGAGGACCACCATCTGCAGATCCTAAGAATCAGGAAGGTACAGTACCAAAGGCTTTTCCATGACATCTACAGTTTTCCCAGGTCCAGCTCAGAGGGACTCTGTCAGGTAACCACCACCCAGGAGCAGCTGCAGGTGTTTGAAACGGTCTCCCTGCTGGTATGATGGTGACCAGGGGACAGGAGTAACACTGTCTTCTAGGAGCACAGATGCATTCCCGTCCCCTCCCTGCAGATGGCCCCTGGGTAGCACTCCTAGGAGGGTAAGGGGAGGATCTGTGACAGAAGCTGCCTGTTAAAGTGAGCAGGGGCTATGGGCAGAAGGTCTTTTGTCTACCCTCTCTGTGCTCCAACATGCAGTCACAGGCAGGGGAAGAATTGGGAGACGCTCTGAGTGCTTTGAAATATTCAAGCAATGAGACTTTCCTGAGCAACAGCTGCCACTTTGACATTTATAGAAAGTGCCCAGGCCTAAGCAGTGCAGATCAGAGCTGGCCCCTGGCGGCCTACGGTCAGGTGGGCACAGTCAAAGCAGGCATTTCTGCTTCAGGCAGCAATCTGGGTCTTCGAGGAGCTTGCAGCCCACCATGCAGGAATCTATATCACTGCCATGGTTTTCAGGCTACTCATCTGCTGTGCTCCAGGCCCTGTGCTAAGCACTGAAGATCCAGATGTAAATGAGATGCGGTTACCACTCCCACAGAGTCTAGGCTGGTGAAGGAGCCCAGTCCCACGTCCATGTGCAGAGGGCTGTCAGTGGGTTAGAGGTGCAGATCACTGAGCCTGCCCACTCCATGCCCTTCTGCAGGACTTGGTCTGCACAGATCCTCTGCTGCCTGGGTGCCACATAGCCTCATCAGCCCAGTCCCAGCTGATTGGACCAGGGTATACACGGGCCCAAAAGGGGCTAGTAAAAAAATTAAGGGTCCAGCCGGGCTCAGTGGCTCATGCCTGTAATTCCAGCACTTTGGGAGGCCAAGGCGGGCAGATCACGAGGTCAGGAGATGAAGACCATCCTGGCTAACACGGTGAAACCTCGTCTCTACTAAAAATACAAAAAATTATCCAGGCATGGTGGCGGGCACATGTAGTCCCAGCTACTGGGGAGGCTGAGGCAGGAGAAAGGTGTGAACCCGGGAGGCGGAGCTTGCAGTGAGCCGAGATAGCGCCACTGCAGTCCAGCCTGGGTAAAAGTCCAGCGTCTGTCTCAAAAGAAAAAAAAGAAAAAATTGAGGATCCAAGAAGAGTCTGGCTTAGAGAATTGGGGTTTGAAAAGCAAGCGAGTTAGAGTGGAGAAGGCTGTGGGGCCAGTTGAGGTCAGAGAGGCCTTGACAGCTACACACAAGCTGAAGAAGCAGAACCTGTGAAAGGCCTGGGCTTAGAGAAACAGAGTGCCAGATGGTGCTGACTCTAGGACCAGAGAGGCCGGAGGGATCAGGGCAGGGCTGCTGAATGTCCGAGGGGCTGTTGAAACCTCAACAAGTCTGAGGCCAGGCTGGGAACATAAAGCATCTTCAGGACACAGGACCAGAGCTCAGTATCATTCAGTCCATGGGAAAAACATTGACCTGGCCAGTTCCAGGCCCCATGCTAAGATGACGACAACTTGGCCTGTGCCCCCAAGGAGCCCACAGTCTGAAGGAAGAAGTGAAAGTTAGTCTGATGATGGCAGCACAGGGACCAGGGCTGTGAGAGAAGGAAGCCCCAGAGGCTGGGGTTAGGATCTGGAAGCTCATGGCAGGTAGGCAGGTCAGCCTGCTTTCCACAGGGAACTTCATCTCCAAGTCCAAAGCTACCTTGACAATGGGATGGTCCTAGTTATGGACCAGGTTCACTAGGTATTAAATGGCTCTGTTTGCATGGCAGAGCCCAGGGATGCACTCAAACAACCGGTTCATTCAGGCCCCCAGTAACCTCAAAAGGCTGGTTTGTCTACTGCCCTTTCCTGTCCAAAAAGACACTCTGTCTGCACACCCATTCACCTGACAGTGGCCAAGGCAGCTCCTCAAACCAGCCTAGCTCCAGCCTGCACACTGACTGCAGGCACAGGAGTGGATGAGCATTTGGAAAAACCCAATCAAAATGATCTCTACGGGGCCTATGGGACAGGAGGAGGAACAAGTGACTAACACTCTTGGATTCAGATTCTTAATCTGAAAGGAAATACAACCTGCTGCAGGAGGTTGTTCTCAGGATTACATGAGAACATGCAAGCAGAGCTAGCTTTCAGGGCCGAGTATCCAATAAGTGTCCCACTGCCATTAGGGGGCTGGCCTGGCAGTTCTGCCCTCCAGACTAGAGGCTGTGTCTTCTTCTCCTTTGCATCCCCACCCCAAAGGTTTGTAGAGCTACTGAGGTATGTATTTATTTGTTTATTTCCTGCTTTGTTCTGAAGACAATTGGTTAAATTATTAGAATCAAGTGGCTACAATAGTCTTCATGTTTTATTCCTTTTGTGATTGTTGTTGTTGTTGTCTCACTTTACAAAGAACTAACATTAATTGAGCAAATTTGATTTGATGGTTTACAGACATTATCTCATTTGATTCCAGTATATTGTAGAAAGAAAACATGTTACTTCAAAATACGGAAGAGAACTGTGTTGGCCTAGGGAACTAAACCTCCCTAAGCTTCAATTTCCCTATCTGCACAAAAGGAATAATCACTGTACCTATCTCATGCAGCTACTGTGAGGATTAATTCAGATAATACATGGAAATCAATAAGCACTGCACTTTCTAGTGCCTAGAAAGTACTGAGCATAAAGTAGAAACCCAATAAATATTTGTTCACTGACCCATTGATTGATTTGCACATAGTAAACACTCAGTGATCACTGTTACTTTTACCATTTTTTTAGGAATACTTATAAATGGGCAGTTTAATAATAAAGATGAGGCTCTCTAGACATGGTTTCTGTGTCTGGGATGAGATAAAAAGAAGAGTTGAGGAAACCAGAGAAAATTTTCCTAAGGTTATAATAATCAAGGGTCTTTCAAGAGTAAAGATGCCAAAAATTCCACTTGAAGCTGTTTTCTCTGTTTCCTCAAGATACAATTTCTCTCCCCTGACTAACTCCTTCATTAAAATCTGCCACACAGACAGCTTTGGGTGGGCAGTACTGTCAGGGGTGAAATGATTGGGGTAATGGCCATCAGATTGACATAAAGAAAGCTCCACAGTGACTGCAGTCAGTACACATACACACACCGCAAGCAAAACACAGATTGTTGATTAAGAACTCAGCCATAGCAAGCACTGGGGACAAAAGAAATGCACACTGCTCATGGCAATCTATAGGATAACCATTAAGAGAATACTAGAAAAGTACATGATTTCTAAACTAACCAGAAAAATGGAATAATATTTTAAATCCAAAAGAGAAAGTTAAGAAACGCAAAAAAGGAGAGAAAAGAGAAACCAAGGTCATATAGGACAAATAGAAAGCATATAATTAAATGGTAGATTTAAATACACTAAGTGTGAATGGACTAAATGCTCCAATTAAAAGACTCTAGCTAAAAGACTGTCAAAAGTATTTTTAACTTAAACAAATCTGTTTAAAAAGAGAAACATATAAAATATAATAAAATAGAAAGGTTATAAGTAAAAGGATAGAAAAAGATACATTCTGCAATCAATAACGTAAAGAAGCAGTGTAGCTATACTAACATCAGACAGTGAAAACCTTAAAACAAAAAGCATTACTAGAAAACAGGAGAGCCAGCTCACAATGACAAAAGATTCCATTCATCAGGAAGATAAGACAATTCTAAATGTGTGTGCAGTTAATAATATGCATTCAAAACATATAAAACAAATTTAGGTAAATCTACAAGGAAAAGAGATAAATTCTCAAAGTGAGAGATTTAATAATCAGTAACTGTTAAAAACAATCAGATGAAAAATGCTTGAGGATAAAGAACATTTTAACAACATTTGACTAACGAACATATACAATACTGCACCCAACAACTGTAGAATAAAAATTATTTTCAAGTACTCAAAAAAATGACAAAATTGACCATATATTAAACCATAAAATAAGTCTCAACAAATTGAGAAGTATTAAAATCATGAGCATGTTCTCTACCTATATGCAATTTAGTTAAAATCAGTAACAACAACAAAAAATACTCATATGTTTGGAAATTAAATAATTTTTAAAAATAGTCAGTGGATCAAAGAAGTCTCAATAACAAAAGACAATATTTTGAAATGAATGCCAACAAAAATACATCAGAATTTGCCAGATATAGCTAAAGCAGTGCTTAGAGGAAATCTTATAGCCACAAATGCCTATTTTTTATAATAAAAAGAGAATAAAAATTAATGAACTAAGCACTGTTTTCAAGAAGTTAGTAAAAGAGATTTAGGAAAGATGGCAGCAGTGGTGAGAGCATAGTTGTTTAATCTTCCCAGGTCCCTGCATAAAAACAGGTAGTGTAGGTAGTTGGCAAAACCAAAAATCTATGAACACTTGCAACAAAAATAGATAAGACCTAAATAAATGGAGAATGTTGACGTTCATTAATTGGAAATCTCAATATTGTTAATATAGCAATTCTCCTCAAATGGACCTCTAGATTCAATAAATACCAATCAAAATCCCAACACCTTTCTTTAAAGGATTTGCCAAATTGATTCTAAAATATGTATGGAAAAGCAAATGACCTAGAACAGCCGAACAACTCTGAAAAAGAACAAAGTTGGAGGCCTTACACTCCCTGACTTCAGGACTTACTAGGAAGCTACAGTAATCTAGGGTAGAATGGCACTGGCATAGAGAAATACAGATCAGCAGAACAGAATGGAAAGTCAAGAGACTGATGCATACACATATGGGCAACTGATTTCTGACAAAGATGCCAAGAAAATTGGATGGAGAAAAATAACTTTTCAACAAATGGTGCTGGAGAGATCATAAAGCCATGAAGAGCAGGGATCAGAATGCAAGTCAGTCCAGCTCCAGATCCCACAAACTAGAAACTATCAAACAAGAAATGAATCTAGAGAAAAAGGGTCGAGAAAAGCATAGGTGGCAGTTGAGACCTCTAAGCCACCCTTGTCCCTCATGACAGCAGATGGAAGAGCAACTCATCTCTGAGTCTCTGAGGAAGAGGGTCTCTCCACAAACACATCAAACTTGTGCCATGAAAAGTGATCAACAGAGCAGGAAAGGTACTCTTGTTCCGAAAATGCTGTCTTAGAAGATGAGGCTGTCTCCAAAGGAGGAGTGTGGGTGGCTCAACTGCCCCCTGCTATAGAGCTCCTGGAAAGAATTTGGGCCCCAGGCACCATGGTGGGGTGAGGAGAGATATGAGGACAGAGAGGAAGAGAAGAGGGAAAAGGCCAGAGAGGGAAAGTGGGCTCCAAGGTGAATTCTACAGAATGAAGTGTTGCTCAGTGCTCGATTCTAGCCCCATCCCCTCATTCTATGGGTGCAAAAATGGGGCCCAGAAAGAGGAAGGGACTTAAGGGAAGATGCACAGCCAAGTGGCAGGATTCCAATTTAATGTTTTTCTCTGCAAATGCAGCTAACTCTGTTTAAGTGGTGAATCACAGGGACAGACAGCCACTGTGATTGCCATAATGGAGGGTGGTTGTTCTAACATTCCTGTCTCCTCTTTCCATACAGTCCCAGGTGAAACACCCTTCTATCTGCTGCCTAGTGACCTGCCTTACGAGGGAGCTTGCTTAGGAGCTTGGGGCAATCCCCTGGGCCTATACTCATCCGAGGGCTCTGTGGACCCAGGCTGTGCCCCTCTGTGTCCAGGTCACAGCCCTACCACTGCCTCCTATGCTAAGTGAGCCAGTGAGAAAGCAGAGGCACCCCCTGCCCTGATTCTGCAGTCTCAGACTGTCCAGGGAGGCCGCCTCACCAACAAGTCTATGGTCATCCCTCCAGGCTCCAATCACAGATGGTTTCCTCTTTGCTGGCCCACCTGAGGGAGTCATGCCAGCCTTGGGAAGCCCAGGAGGGAAAGCTTAGTGCTGGCACAAGTCAGGCTTTCATTTCCCAAGGTTTTGACCTTTTCACATCTGGCTGACCAGTAAATCCAGAGGAGCCAGTGCAGGCTGGACATGTTGTGGGGCTGGCTCTGTGGCAAATAGGACAAGAAGAAAATAATCTCCCTCAATCCCCACCTCATCTGGGCTGCCCACCATTCTGGCCCTAACAGACCCTGACCATGCTCTACCCTAAGGCTGCCCCATCTCTCAGTCTCTCCCACTAGCCTGCAAGCTCCCAAGGGCAAGAACCTCTGGGATTCATCCCCAATCTCCTAGAAGCCAGCCTAGTTATAGGGATTCAGGAGATGCTTACCAAATTATGATTACATGAAAGAATCTGCATTCTGAACTCTCTTTTTGCAAAGGTTATGTAATTTTTTGGTTGATGTTGGTGAGTCGATTCATCTTCCATTCTCCTTAGTTTCATGATCTAAACTTCCTTTAACAGAAAAACACAAACCTTGCCTCAGCCAAGCTAAGTAGAAAAGGAGGCTGCTGCACTTTGGCCAGGCCAGGATCCCTCACTGGAGGACCTGAGATTCCCAAAGCTGGAGCTCTAGAGGGAGGTGGCTGCCAATGCGGAAGGGAAGGAGGGAAGAATTCACGCAGTTGGGGGCAGGGGTGGTGGATAAAGAAAGTGAGGGAAGCCAGGAATCAGCTGTATCTGGAGCTGGGACAGCTGCTCCCCCACCCACCTGACCCAACCCTTCATCCAACCCAACAGCATGTTCTGAACATTTTACCTTGTGAATATCTCTGGAATCCTCCACCTCTCTCCTTTACCTAGTCCAGTCACTCTATTTTTTCCTGTGAACTGTGCCCACTCTTTCCAACACCAACTCTGTATAGGAGCCAGACAAATCTTTTAAGAACAGCTCTGATCACATACTCCCTGCTTTAAATCCTTCAATAGTTTTCTACATACCTTGAAAAAAATTCATACTCACTTGCTTTGCTGACAGGTTTGCACATGATTGGGCTTCTGCCCATCTCCATCCATTCGTCTTGCAGGCAACTTTTCACGCCCAACAAGACACCAAGTTCTTTCTGTCTTCAGGACCTCTGGACCTTTGTACCACTCCTACTCAAGGAACCTCAACTGAATCCTGCTCATCTTTCTCACCTTAGCTGGAAGATCTGTCCCCAGCAACTAAAGTATATCCCCCTTTCTGTTTCATTCACAGCTCTCATCAGCATTTGTAGTGTTGCTATTTATGTTCGCTTACTCGGTGGTTAATGGTCTCCCTTATAAGAAGGTAAGCTCCATGAGGACAGGAGCTGTTTCTCATCTTCACCACCACAGCCTTGCACAGGCACAGTGCTTCCCACACAGCAAATGGTGCTGAGGGAATGGAGATAGAGGCTCTCCCACCATCCTGCCAGAAATTCCCAGAGGACTGGACCCACCCCCAGAACCTTGGAGCTCTAGGGAAGCCATAGAGAGATACAGACACTGTGGGCTACAAGACAGGTGAGCGTCACCCAACAGAAGTGACAATTGAGGGCTGGAAAGAGAAATATTGCAAGAGAGTAGGGAGAAGTCCTGGAAGGCAGCCTCAGGACAGGACCCTCGACCTGGCTTACCCCAAACTGTTTCACCATCTACAAGCCCATGTTCATGATAGCACCTTGGGCCAGAGGAGTGTGGAGTCAAGATGGAGCATTTCTAATGTTCTCCTGCTCTCAGATGGGGCATCCAGTGGTCAGTGAGAGCAGAGCCTGGGTAGCCGAAAGAGACAGGTTTCTGAATAAATGAGTATAATAAGGCTCACCTCACTAGACTGCTATGAGGATTAAATGCTGTAATATACAAAAAGCAGCCAGCACCTTACCCAGCATCCAGCAGATGCCCTTAATTCCCTTCTCCCATTCTCCCACCTCCCAAGGAGAACAACTGGGGATGTATGCTGTATAATTCCTCTCCTTGCCTCTTCCATGTCTACCCTGAACTGTTATATCTGGGTGGGAAATAGCTTCAGGCTGCAGATGCTATGACAGCACTGGTTAAATTGAATTACACTGAAACCAGAGAAGCCTTCAGCTCTCCCAGGGAGTTCAGAAGTGTTCACCCTGAGAGTAACTGCACACTGCACAGGAAAAGGCATTCAAGTTGATAAGAAGTCATTCAGATCACCATCTAAGGCAGCTTTCGCCTTTGAAATAAATTCATTCCTTATTAGCGCACACTTGGGATTTCCAGGATTGAATATTATTTCTATTACAGAAAGCCCATTTTTAAGACATTTTTATCATGTTGTCATGGTCGTATGTAATTTCATCTCTTCACAATGTTACTCTCATTCACATGCGTAGAGCTATAAGCCCTGGTGAGAAAGGTAAAGAGAAAGAGAGAACAGGAAGAAGAGTCATTGATCCAACTAGGGTAGAAGCCAGTACCACTACATAACACAGATGGGTCCACATCACTGAGGGTCTGCAGTCACAAAACAGTATTTGGACTTCTTCTGAAAGCAAAGTGAAGTCACTGAAGGCCAGCTAAGGATTTGGAATAGGCAGTGACTGATCAGTGACTGATAAAATTTTCTTTTTTTTTTTTTTGAGATGGAGTCTCGCTCTGTCACCCAAGCTGGAGTGCAGTGGCCGGATCTCAGCTCACTGCAAGCTCCACCTCCCGGGTTTGCCCCATTCTCCTGCCTCAGCCTCCCGAGTAGCTGGGACTACAGGCGCCCGCCACCTCGCCCAGCTAGTTTTTTGTATTTTTTAGTAGAGACAGGGTTTCACTGTATTAGCCAGGATGGTCTCCATCTCCTGACCTCATGATCCGCCCGTCTCGGCCTCCCAAAGTGCTGGGATTACAGGCTTGAGCCACCACGCCCAGCCTAAAATTTTCTTTTTAAAATGCTTACTTTGGTTATAATGGAAAAGACAGATGCAACAGAAGGGAAGTAGTTAAGAAACCGTTCAAACATTTATTCAATTTAGATGTGACAGCAAAAAAGCTAAATGATAAAAGAAAAAATAGGTAAATTGAACATAATGAAAACGTAAAACTTTCGTGCTTCAAAGGGCAGCCTCAAGAATGTGAAAAGACAAACCACAGAATGAAATAAAATATTTATAAATTATATATCTGATGAGACTTGCATCAAGAATACAAAAAGAACTCTTACAACTCAACAATAAAAAGACAATTCAATTTAAAAGTTGGCAAAGGACTCGAATAGACATTTATTTTAAGAAGATATATAAATAATCAATAAGCACGTGAAAAGATGTTCAATATCATTAGTCATTAGGAGAATGTAAATCAAAACCACAATGAGATTCTACTCCACATCCACTAAGATGTCTATAATCAAAAAGACAGACAATAAGTACTAGTGCAGATATGGAGAAATTGCTGGTGGGAATGTAAAATGATGCAGCCACTTTGAAAAATAATTTGGCAGGTCCTCATCAAGTTAAGCATAGAGTCACCATATAACCCAGCAATTCCACTCCTTTCCACCTAAGAGAATTGAAAACATATGCTGATACAAAAACCTGTCCATGAATGTTCAGAGCAGCATTATTCGTGGTAGCCAAAAAGTGGCAACAAACCAAATGTGCATGAACTGATGAAGAGAAAAACAAAATGTGGTATATACATACAATGGAATATTATTCAGCTATAAAAAGGAAGAATTCTGACACATGCTACAACATGGATGAACCTTGAAAATATTATGTCAAACAAAAGAGGCTAGTCACAAAAGATCACATATTGTATGCTTCCATTTATATGAAATGTCCAAAATAGGCACATTCATAGAAACAGAATGTAGATTGGTGGTTGCCCAGGGCTAGGGAGAGGGGAGAATGGGGAGTAACTACTAATACTGCTAGCAGGGATGGGGTTTTGGGGGAGAGGGATTAAAATATTCTGGGATTAGGTAGAGATAATTGATGCATGGTGTTGTGAATATACTAAAAATCATTGAACTATACACTTTAAAAGAGCGAACTTTATGGTGTATCAGTTATATCTCAATGAAGCTGTTATTTGAAAAATAAAAGGCATTCATTAGTAAAGTTTCCAGGCATTGTTCTAGGCAGTGAGGAAACAGTGAACAAAACCAACACAAATCCCTGCCCTTAAGGAACTGACATTCTAGTGGAATAATCCTAGTGAGAGATAATTCCATCAAGAGATCATCTTAGTGAGGGTCTTAATAAGTTAATGTCACTGAAGAGAGAAGCAGATGGATTCAAGAGAGGCTCTGATGCAACAATCAACATGGCTAGCTGACCAACAGCAACAGGAGAGATGTCTGGGATCGCCTTCCCCTAGGGAGCTCACAATAATTCTTATTGTTACCCTCTGTGGCCTCCAGAGTCACTGTTCCCCACTTTAAAAGCACTAGAAAATTAGACAAAGTGGCCTTTGTAAACGAGAGATTTCAGGAATCCCTGAAAAAACAAAAGACAAGGGGGAACTTACTTGGTTTGAAAGAGAAAATCATAGCCAAAACTCATGCACAAAAGAACCTAAAGCATAAAAACAGGCAAGACCCCAAGGCTACTCAAAGCTCAGAGGTAGTGGATTCCAGAAGCAGGAAAGTGTTGGAAGAAAGTTCTCCCACATTTCTGCACATCTTGTAAACAGAGGCAATGATAACTTTTGTTCCAGACTATCCTTTCCAAGATGTTTGAACACAGATAGCCATAGAAGATAGAGATAGTATCTCCCTCCAGGAACAGAGAACACAATTAGTTACTGTCCAGTACAATAAAAATAATATCACCCTCAAAGGCAATTTTGAGTAAGTTTGCCTGCAGTCCATTATAAAAGATTGGAGTTTCCTAAGCATGAGGTCCTTCAGCTTTAACAACAACTCAGTGCATATGCAGCTTCCATGTGAGCCAGCTCTGTGTCACTCCTGTGGGACTTGAAGGTGTTGGGAAGAAGCAAGGGGAACTGACATGACAAAGAAGTTCATGCTACTTGATGAACCATGAGTAGTGAAATCCTTTGTCTCTGGCCCAGAAGTCTCATGTCTTCTGCCAACATCTATGAAACTGTGGCAGACTAACTTGTTAGTTTGCAAGTAAGGTAAAATCTCAGACCTTCACAGTTCCTAACAAAGAGGCCTTGAGACAACCTGCTAGGTAACTGGTCAGAGAAATCACAGGAAGAGCAGCCAGATGGGATCATCCTCTCCTTTGACCCTTACCTGCTAAGACCAGGTAATGATATATAGCCCAAGTGGGGTCAGTGAGGGAGACCACAGAATGAGGGTAGTACATGGAGTGTCTGAACACACCCTGAAGAACATGGTGCTCCCACAGCCAAAGGACAAACTAGTGGCACACTCTGTGAAAAGTACTCTTCCCCACATAATCAGAGTGTAGTTAACAAATTCAGCATCCACAGGCTAATAGATTCTCAGATACAAAAATCAGCCCATGAAAGAGAAGTGCACATACAAACACACACATGAACACCCAAAGGAGGAGACTTAATACAGCAAACAGAGTCAGTTTTTACAATAAGGATAATCACTATGTACATAAAAGTGCAAGAGAAAATCATAGCCATAAAAAATTAACTAAAGTTCTTCAGATCTTACAATAGAATCATAAATCAGAGCTGAATAAAAGGCTAGACACAGCTAAAGGCAGATCAAGTAACTGGAAGACTGAGTCAAGGAATTCTCCATGAGAACAATGCAAAACAACAAAGAAACAGAAATATTTTTTAAAAAGGATTAGGAGAAACATAATTCGAAGAGATGAAATATTATCCAAAGTAGGGGTGTCAGAAACAAAGATTAGAGAAGATAGAAAGAGTGAATACACTCACATAAATAATCAGAAAAAAGTTCCCAAGATTGAAGAAAGACATAAAGTCTCTGAGTGAAAAGGCCCATTGAGTGCCAAGAAGAATGAAACCAACAAATCCACAGTCCTAGTGGAAGATTTTTAAACACCTCTCAGAAATTAAGAGATAAACTAGACCAAAATTAATTATAAAGAAAGGTGCCATCCATACAGTAACCTATTTAAATATGACTATTTAAATTTAAATTTAAAATAATTACAATTAAATATAATTTAAAACTTAGGTCCTCAGTCCCAATGAACACATTTTAAGTGTTCGATAGTCATATGCAGCTAGTAGCTACCTTATCAGATGGTGCAGATACAGAACATTTCCATCATCTCAGAAAATTCTATTGGATACTACCAAAAGGATTTAAGTAACACAATAACAAATTGGTTCTAACTGTAAAATACAGAAAATTTCACCCAACGAATGGAGAATACACATCTTCATAAAACACTCAGGAAACACTGAAATACTGACTACTTATTAGGCCACAAAGGAAATCATACCGTCTATGTTCACTAACACAATGCAATAGAACTAAAAGTAAAAAATATGAGAAGTTTGAAAATATTTGTATATTAGAAACTATAATTTCTACATAATTCTTAAGTCAAAGAGAAAATCAAAATAGTTATTATCAACTAGGAATGAAATAAAAGTTACAAACTACAGGTTATAACAAGCAAGGAGCTCAAAAGATGTATATCCTTAAATGCTTTGTTGGGGTGGTGGTGAGGGGATTTGAAATTATGCTTTATCTCAGAGACCAATAACGACAAAAAATACAGAAAATACCCCTGTTTTTAAGAAATTTGATGAGCAAATGCTGCCAAATTTTCAAAGAGAAAAATCTTAGGTTGTGGAAACCATTTCAGAGCATAGAAAAAAAGAAATAGATAGCTACAACTCATTTCACAAGGCTAGCATAACTCAACACCAAGAAGCGCATAAACAAAGAAAGCTATGCCAGCCACATTTATGAACATAAATACAAAATTCCTAAAGAAAATACATGCTAATATCACATGACAAATTTGAACATCCATTCTTGATTTTTTTAAGAAAAGAAAAATATCTCTTGACAAACTACCAACTGAAGGAAAATTCCTCAAGTTGATAATCTAACAGAAACCTACAACAATAATCCAAGTTAGGGGAGAAAATTTAGAGACATTCCCAATAGCCAAGGCCTAGCCAGTTGATGAAGGTGGTGGGCCATCTGGAGTGGCCACTACTATCATGCTGGCTGCAGCTGGGAGGTGTGGCCGGGACCGTACACTACACAGAGCTTGTAGGAGCTGGGAACATGTAGGAGCCCCACTCCCTCAGAGTTAAGGCAAGAGCTCCCCAGGTGCTGCTGCAGCCACCCAAGCCATGGCTCTGGGTCCAGGCATCCCTGTGCTCTTGGGGCCTAGGAACAGGCAGGAGCCCCACCTTCCCAGGCACAGCTGCAGCCACCCAAATGGAGGATGAAAACCCAAGCATCCCACTCCACAGAGCAGGCAGAACCCCTGAGCCCCTGGGCATAGCTCTAGCTGCTCAATCCATGGCTGCAGACCCAGGCATCTCTGCATGTGCCTGCTCCCAATACCATAGCTGCAGACCCAGACATCTCTGCAAGTGCCTGCTCCCGCTGCCTGGCTTCTCCCTGCTATCAGTGCCCACTCTAACCTCAGAGCAAAGTTGGGGCCAAGCCTAGGCACTGTTGCAGCCTGGCTAGGTGTGCACACACTTGGGGCAGTGCTGACACACCAGCTCCTTCTTGCCGCCTCAGCCCCCTCCAGACTTTGGGCACTAGTGAGCACAGAAGGGAAGCAAAGGAGAGTTTGAGGGCATCTCGGCACTGGCCTGCAGGCACCCCTTGCACCTACAGCCTGGATGCCATGAACAGCAGCAGAAGGCAGACAAGTTCCTGGGTGGAAGGGGGCAGGTCCCCAGTGAGGCTCTCACCTTCAGGTCAGGGCTGCCAGTCCCGTGGATGGGAGTGGGAACTTGTGGTGCCTTTTTTGGGCCTGCCCATGGCCACCCATGGCCCAAATGGCATGCACTTCCTCCCCTCAGAGGCCCATAAAAGCCCAGACTCAGCCAGAGCTGAGCATACATCGGGATGACCAGCTGCAGAGAGGAGCAACCTACTCTAGGGTCTCCTCTCTGCTGAGAGCTGCAGAGATAATGGGATGACCTGCCTGCAGAGAGGAGCTACCCACTCTAGAGCCTCCTCTCTGCTGAGAGCTGCACCGATGATGGGATGACTAGCTACAGAGAGGAGCTACGCTCTCCAGTGATAGCTGAACACTTACCGGGATGACTTGCCTAGCAGAGAGGAGCTATCCTCTATGCTAGGAGCTGAACACTCATTGGGACATGCTGGCTGCAGAAAGGAGTTGCTCCCTGTGGGTTTCCTCTGAGCTGTTCTGTCGCTTGATAAAGCTCTTTATCTTGCTCACTCTCCACTTGTCTGCATACCTCATTCTTCCTGGGCACAAGACAAGAACTTGGGACTCGCCAAATGAGGCTAAAAGAGCCATATCACAAACAGGGCTGAGACATACCCCTTGCTCACTATGTTGTGGGTAAAGAGAAGGAAAGAAGAGCTGTGGCCCTTCAGGGAGCCCAGACCTGGGAGCTCCCTGAGCCAGGGCTGTGACTCCCTCTTTGAGGCCCTGCAGTTCCTGGCATCTCCAAGGCATGAGCCACAGCACCTTGCCTTTCACCTATTTATTGAGAAAAAAATTTTAAGGTTAAATAAAGTGTTGTGGAAGTTATGGAGAAATAAAAACTCATGTACTGCTGGTAGAAATGTAAATGGAATGTCTTTAAAGTGCTATCATATTTTAATGTGAACGCTGACTTTCAGTTTGAACATTCCCTCCTTCTTTTAATGGAAATTATCCCAAAGGCAACAAGAGTAGAAAACGGGGAAAAACCTCCAAACTACACTTTCAGTAAAACTAAAAGCCCCCTAAAACTCCAAACCACTAAGTAAGTGCCAACAGGTGGGAAGATTAGGCAGATGTCACTAAGAATCAGCAAGGTATATCTCTGCAATCCTTTCTTTGCAGAAGCTGGAAAGGAGTCTCTGGGCTAGAATTAAGAGCACTTCTGAATTCACACTGGTTCCAAGAAACACAGCAAATTCAGCTAAACAAAGAATGACACAGACAAGTCATATTACTCAGGCAATGAAGAAAAGACAACATTTGCTTTGTAGAAGCTCTACAGCTGCTTATTTTATGGACTAGAATGAAATAAATGTTAAACAAAGTCACAAATAAAAGCCTTAATCATAAGAGAAATTCTACCTAACCTGTAAGTAAGCCCGGCCATTCTTCCTCACAAACCTCTCAAAAATAGCTAGTGTAGTAAAGCCTCATCATCTTCAAAGATGAGCAATTTAAAAGGAATCAGCACAGGAGTTATTCAAAGATGCTACAAGAAACAAATGAGAAAAACAGATGGCAGACAACAAATACACTTAAGAGAAATGTTAATGCAAAGAAGATTAAAATTGTGAAGGAAAATAAATTTGCCATTAATTTAGAAATCTTAATGAAACGATCACCTCTATGCAACACGAGTACCTAGTAAGTGTACTAAGAGTTCAAAGAAGAAATGGTGAGAAAATAAGAGAAGATAAAATTTGAACTGGAAATCAATTAAGGCAAAACTGCAACACAGGCGAGAGAGAGCAGACATTTTCTAAAACCCTACAAGGGGCATAGTATGTATACATAAGTGAGAAAAGAAATAAAAAGGAAGTATTTTGTTAATTGACAAAACATTACAGATAGAGAAGACAGACAAAGAAGATGAACAGTGTATAATTAGAGTATTTAGAGGACAGAAGAGAACAATGCAACTGAACAAATATTTTAAGATACAATTATAGATAATTTTCTTGACATAAGAAAAATTTTGACTTTACATATTGACCGTGTGTTGGAGAAAACAGAGAAAAAATATTTAAAACCAAGCCATTTTCTAGCAAAAATCTCTGGGCTTCAAATTTTAAAGAAAAAAAAAAAAAAAAACCTGGGTAAGAAGGCAAAAGATCAAGTCACTTTTGAGGTGGAAATCATCAGGCCATCTTGAGATTTCTCTACAACATGCAAAGCTAAAAAAATTTTTAAGTTAAAATAAATAAATAAAAATTTTAAAATTAGAGTAATTCCTGAAAAATTTGCAAAAAAAGAAAAGGTAATTCTAAAATTTTACACTGGCCAAACTGATGTCCAACTATAAAGGCAACAAAGAGTTTTAGACAAGCAAGAATTAAGGAACTATTGCTCCCACTAATACTTCTGGAGATCTGAACCTCGGCCAAAATCCCGGCATGGTGTGTGTGTGTGTATATAAATTTAAAAACTGAATCTAAAATTTATATGGAAATGCAAAGGGCCAAGAATAGACAAGGAACTCTTGAAAAAGGACAAAGCTGAACTTAAACTTTCAGATTTCAAGCTACGTAAAACAATAACAATTAAATGTATGATTCTGGCAAAGAAGAGACAAATAACCCAATGTGACAAACTAGAGATTCCAGAAACAAACCCATATATACACAGTTACTTGGTTATGAAAAAGATTAGACTACTGAGCAGAAGGAGATGGACAGATTTTCACTAAATGGTACTGGATCAAATAGATATCCATATAAAAATAAATAAATCTTTGCACCCTACCTCACACTAAACACAAAAATCAATTCCAGATGGATTGCACATATAAAAATAACAGCCAAATCAGTTTAAATTTTAGAATAAAACATTTTAAAATATCTTCATATAAATATTAAGACAGAAAAAAACATCTTCATAAACTTGGGATAGACAAGATTTCCTAAATAACATACAAAATTGCTAATCATTAACAACTGATAAATTAGAATATATTAGCATTGTAAAGTTTTTGTTCATCAAAAAATACCATTAAGGAAAATAAAATGCAAACAACTGAGTGGAAGAGGATATTTTCAATAGATTCATCCAACAAATAACTCCTATCCAAAATATATAAATAACTCCTACAAATTAAAAAGAAAAAGGCAGTTCAGTAGAATTTAATGACATAAATGACATAAATAATATATAATGATTTTTTTTGAGACAGAGTCTCACCATGTAGCCCAGGTTGGTCTCAAACTCCTGTCCTTAAGACCTCAGCCTCCTGGCACTTCATAACAGTGCCTGAAATTAAACACATGTAAGGGTGTGCTGTTTCATTACTCATTAGAGTTACGTAAATTAAAATGCAATTAGTTACTACTACTTACCCACCCATGGACCATAATGGCTAAAATGTAAAAGATAAACAATACCACGCATCAGTGACAATGTGAAGCAATTAGAATTCTTACACCCCGTTAGTGAAAATATAAACGGGTACAACTACTTTGGAAAACTGCTTGGCAGTATCTACAAAAGCTGAACATCACGCATTCTATAACCCAACAATTGCACTCCTGGGTATACACCCAATAGAAATGCTTACAAATGTGCGTCAAAAGACAGCACTATTTATAATAGCTCAAAACATAAAATGCAAATGTCTACCAACAAAAGAATAAAAAACTGAACTGTGGTACAGAGTTACAGTGACAACAGTCCCTCCATGTCCATACCTAGTAGATGACTAAAACTGTGGATACCACTGAATCCTAAATATATTATGCACAAATTTATTTTTCCTTCTCAATTTCACAGATAGAAGATTCATTCTTACTGTAGATCTTAGCAACCTCAGCAGACAATTTTTTCTTTCCTTATTAAGTTAAGAAATTGCACCTTTCACTTAACGGAAGTACTTTCAGCTTCTCTTTGGCATGTCTGAATTACCAGCATCACTACTCTTGCCATTATTAAGTAAAATAAGGGTTACTTGAACACAAGCACTGTGATATCCTAACAGTCTATCTGACAATCTGCTAACCTAGAGGGTTACTAAGTGAGTAATGAGAGGGTAGTATATATAGCCTGGATATGCTGGAGAAAGGGAGGATTCGTGTCCCAGGCAGGACAAAGCAGATAGTGTGAGATTTCATCATGCTAATCAGAACTACATGCAATTTAAAACTTAAGCATTGTTTATTTCTGGCATTTTCCACTTAATATTTTTGAACCACAGTTGACCCTGGTAACTGAAACTGCAGAAAGCAAAACCACAGTTAAGGGAGGACTATTATAATACTAATCAGCAATGAAAATATATTAACTACTACTTCACCCAACAACGTGCATGATTCTTCAACATAATGTTGAGCAAAATAAGCCAGATATAAAAAGAAAATACATACTGAATGATTTCATTTATAAAAAATTCAAAAACAGGCAAAACTAATTATGGTGATAAAAGTCAGTATACTGATTATCTTTAAGGAGGAGTTAGCATCTGGAAAGGGGATTTGGGGTGTTGCTGGTAATGTCATGGTTCTTATTCTGGAGGCTGGTTACAAGAGTATGTTCACATTATAAAAATTTATAAGGGACTTCTGGTTTCAGCTTTGATGTTTAGTGCTTGGAAGCTGTCACTTCCATCCTCACAACAACAACAAAAAATGCTGAACAAACTAAAAATCAACAACTTTCTTAGACCCATCAGATAATTGAGGTCACAGGGCAAATTGCCACCTGAAAAACTGAAGAAACAGGTGAATACAGAAAATCACAGCTTACCAAAAGCAGAAGCTGCTAGAGCCAAGAATTGATAGGAATACTTAAAAGGGAATTGGCGGTTATTTGGAAGCTGAGTGTGGGCTACCTTGGGGGTTAAATACTCCCGGGGTGGGGGGTTCAACTTTGGAGAGGACCACACTTCCCTGAGTTCTACTTAAAGAAGCCCCACCTGGGTGAAAATCTAATGAAAATCCTCTCATGCTCATGGCAGGGGTTGGGGGTAGGGAGCTAACAATCTGAAATATGCCCCGGGGTAAAGTAGCCTTTTAGAAATACTCCCAGAATTGTTCTCTGTTCTCCAGTGACAGCAGCCTGCCCTCAGGGGAAACGATATAACCAGAGCCTAATCAGCATGAGAGAAGGAAAATACCCAACTCCAGGCCTCTCTAGTCTTCCTGTCTCACCTAAGGAAGGAATAAAATATCTGAGGCACACTTGTTAATGTCAGAGCTCACCCATTAAAAGACTGAGACCTAACCATAGGAGTATAGAATATGTCCCCTCCCCATATAATTCTACCGCAACATCAACAGGGTTCCTTTCTAATAACAGGAGATTACAGCTGAAAGAACTGCAAAGCTCAGATTCTACTTAAGAAGGAATTTCTAGGGAAACTCAAAAACAGGAAAGACACTAACAAGGACACTAGTGGAATTTGAAATCACTATAGCAAAGTTGAAGCATATAAGGTTAATATTTTTTAAAAGTCCATAGCTTTCCTAAACATCAGCAATGAACAACTGGAATGTGAAATTAAAAATATGATACTCTTTACATGAGCATAAGAAAATGAAATATTTAGTGTTTGGACGAACGGAGGCAAGATGGTGCACTTCCGGGTTCTTCTTCACCACCAACTCTTCCCGCGCGCGC
>NC_045435.1:161461258-161474116 GCF_002776525.5 Piliocolobus tephrosceles | reverse complement strand
TAGGTTACCAAAATAAATGTGCAGTTTTGCTCCTACACTTGCCTACCCGCTGGTTCTCTTGTGCCCGCTAGGCTGGTCTTAGAAAAACAAATCATTTAGGTTTAAGTCTAACAAAATATGTGCAAGATCTATGAGGAAAACTACAAAACTCTGATGAAAGAAATCAAAGATCTTTTAAAAATAAATAGCTATTCCATCTTCATGGATAGAAAGACACCACTATCAAGGTGTCAGTTCTTCCCAACCTGATCTATAGTTTCAACACAATCCCAGTCAAAATCCCAGCAGGTTATTCTATGGATATCAACAAAATGATTTTAAGGTTTATATGCAAAGGCAAAAGACCCAGAATAGCCAGCACAATGTGGAAGAAGAACAAAGTCCAAGAAGTAACACTAACTTCAAGGACTTACTATGCAGCTACAGCAATCAAGACAGTGTGGTATTGGTAAAAGAACAGACACATGGATCAGTGGAACAGAAAGGAGAGCCCAGAAATAAACCCACATAAATACATTCAATTCATCTTTGACAAAGAAACAAGAAGAATTCAATGGAGAAAGGACAGTCTTTTCAGCAGATAGTGCTGCAATAACTAGACATCTACAAATAAAAAAAAAAATTGATCTGGAATGATATGGCAGTGCCATGGAGCCTCAGTTGGCCTCTATAGATAGCTAGTCTCTTGCTGTCCCTGCCAGCAGACCACTCTGTCTCCTACAGGGCATGCATGTGCAGGATCAGGGGATATGTGTGATCAGTGGCTGCAGCCTAGAAAGATGGCAGAGCAAGAGCTAAGAAAAAAAAAATTCCCTTTGATTCCAGAATATCTCCTGAAAACGATGGAGGCTTATCAAGCCCTCAAAGCCATCCAGGCAAAGTAGGCACTTCTAGCAAAGAATGAGCAGAGGTAAGGAAAAAGACTCAGGGTTAAGCAACTGGAATTGGTCCCACAAATTCCTAGCAGCAGAAATGTGACAGGGTGCATCTCCTAGGACTAGAAGTGAAGCCTCATGCCTTAGAATTGCCAGATAAACTTTTCTTGGCCTCTGTTGTACACATCCAAAGGATTAATGGGGTGAGTTCACTGGTGCAGAGGAACACTGCAAGAGTTCTGAAGACTTTCTGTGGTGTCTGTCAAAGTCACTCCCCAGAGCCTAAAAGTGAAATTTATGTGATTTGGGGATTTCCAAATCTGAAGTCTGTCCAGGAACTCATTTTGAAATGTGTACAAGCCAAGGTTAAGAATAAAACCATCCCTCCATCAGACAATATAGCAACTGAGGAGCACCTGAGGAGGTTTGGTGTCATTTGCTTGGAAGACCTCCTTCATGAAATGGCCTTCCCTGGGAAGAATTTCCAAGAGATCTCAAGGTTCTTGTGCACTTTCTACCTCTCAATGGCCCATCATGCTACCAATAATAGAGTGGACTTCTTCAAGGATGTGGGTTCACCTGGTTATCAGGGTGAGCACATCAATCAGCTCATCCTCCAACTGAAATAGACCCAGAGTTTCTGAAAGCACAGTGCATTGGAAGCACATGTTTTTGTTTTTTGAAATTATCAAGTATCTTGAAAGATTATTTTCTGCTCTGTCTTCAAAAACTGGAAGGGAAGGGCCAGAGAAAAGGTAGTAGGTTGTATTCATAGCAGTCACCTCTCATCACAGTCCAGTTCCAAGGAAAATGTCCAGTATTTTCCAAGTTGACTGCTGCCTCCTCTGAAATCAGCACATGCTATGGAGGAAGGAGTCTTGCTTTGTCTCATCTTCTACCCTAGGGTTTAATGTGGGTGAATAAATAACTCAAGCATTTGTACAAGGACCCCTAAAACTCCTGCAGCAGTGGACCAAGCCCAGGGGCATACTTAAACTGGGGAGTCCTGGGGCCTTATTTTGAAAAGACTTGAAATACAATTATGAAGACAAGCACAAAAGCAAGTGTTTACTTGTCCCCACTGTGAATCCAACTTTTCCATGTTCCAACTTTTCAGTTATGGCTTTGCGAGTTCTCAGGCTTGCCTGGCTCTAAGTCTATCTGGTGGCTTTTTAATCGTAGCCTGCAACTGGCTTAGTCCTTTTTGCTGGCTCAGGATTTGAGAATGAAGGGTCCCTTCACCAAGAAAACATGCAAAATTTTGCTTGCAGTTTTATGATGTTCACAAACCCTTCTCCTCAGGGACCTTATATGAGGGAGTCCTGCTCTTATCAGGATTGGTCACCCAGGCCTTGATCTTGCTAGTCTCTGGTTACCAAGATAGCTTCTTCCCTTCAGAGTGGCATGTTGTGTTGCCCTCTGCACCATCTATAACACTGGGAAATGCCCACCATTATTCCCCCTGGGCTTCAGGATGGAATTTTGGTTTCCCTGATGATTATCCCTCTCCTTAAAACACAGATCTGGAAGGAATGAATCATTTTCTTGGTTTGCATAGATGAAATTAGCTCTATTTGGCTTCCTAGGCCCCAGGCAGGCAGCTTAATTGACCTTTTCCTTGCATATTCTAGACTCCAGAAGCATTGCCGTCTGTCTTGCCGGTAATGATATAGTAGTCCAGCAACAGAGCTTCCAGGAATTTTAATCTTGAAAAAGGGGTCTGATACTGCTCGTATTTTTTTGACCAATATCCACCTCTATTAAATGGGCCTTCCCTCTATTCCATTCACTTAGTTGCCTCTGCTTGCCATCAGAGCAACTGGTAAGGATGCTTCAAATCTAGATTAAATTTGAAAATATGCTTGACCATTGTGTTTCCTGGTCCTTTCAGATCAGCTTGCTGCAATTTTGGTTCATGGAGCCCTCAAATATAGTTGTGAAATTAAGTTAGAGGTATAACAATGCCTTAAAATGTGCCAGGTTATGAGGTAATTAGGTTGGTTGGCTCCAGAGTTAAACTGCCAGGAACAGATGTTACTCTTATACTATAAAACACTATGAAATCAGGTTACTTTCAAATGATGTATCACAAAGTCATGGGAGAGAGGGAAGCAGTTGTGAGTATGGAAGCCCAGGACTTACATCACAGCTCTGTCTTGGTTTTTTTAGAGACAAGGTCTCACTCCATTGCCCAGGCTAGAGTGCAGGGGCATGATCATATCCCAGCTCTGTCTCATACTAAATATGAGAACAGTGTTTCCACTCTTGCCTGTAAAATGGAGCTAATATCCTCTAGTCTGTCTCCCTTACTTGGTGGTTAAATGGATTAAGCAAAATAATAGTTTGTAATCTATAATTCCATATAAATAAAAGAGGTTATCATTTAAAAAAATCTATCAAGCCATGAAAAGACATGGAGGAAACCTAAATGCATATTGCTAAGTAAAAGAAGCCAGTCTGAGGAAGCCACCTACTGTTTGATTCTACCTATGTGACACTCTGGAAAAGGCACACTATAAAAACAGTAAAAATATCAATTGTTGCCAAGGGGAAGGGAAAGGAGAGAGAGATGAACAGTTGGAGCACAGTGGATTTTTAGAGCAATGAAACTATTCCAAATAATACTGTAATGGTAAATATATGACATTGTGCATTTGTCAAAACCCACAGAACTGCATAACAAAAAGTGAACCCTAATGTAAAAAATAAACTTCAGTTAATAATCCATCAATAATGGTTCATCAATTGTAACAAGCATACCATGTTAAAGCAAGATGTTCATAATAGGGGAAACTCTGAAGGGAGGGTAGATATGGGTACTCTGTACTATCTGCATAATCGTTCTATAAATCTATAATGTTCCTAAAATAATTAAGTCTACTAATATCAAAAAATTACTTATATATGTAAAAGTAAAATCAAAACAGATGTCAGATTATAATTTAAAATTCTTTAACTAAAGTTGGGAAGAAGAGGGGTAAAAAAAAAATGGCCAGTAGTAGAAGTACATTAATTTCCTTTTCTTTAATAGCTGGTGGGAAAAAAATCAGTTAAAGTAAACAAATCAATAAATAAAGTTATAAATATATCTAAAAGCACTAAGATAAACGTCAATTATGACAATACAACCTGCTAGAAATCATACCTATATAATAGGAGAGGAAGAAGAGGATGTGGGGGGAAAAAGAATAATTTCATTATTGCTCGTAGTGGAAAATGAATAGATGCTGTCTACTGAAATAGATGACTAAAACTATTCTATAAAATAATAACTATAACCAGAACAAAATTACACACTTTTTTAATTCTTAAAAAAAATCCAATGAATAAAGAAAACTAAGCAGATCACACAGAGAAATTGTTTTAACATAACATGTCAGAACTAGGTCCAAATATATTCATTGTTAGCAACTTAAGTAAACAGGCTAAACTCACCTGTTTAAAACAAAAAGACGTTCAGATTGGATCTTAAACCCAAATGCAACTCTTGTTTTATATTTAAGAGTCACCTCAAATCAAAATAATTAAAAAATGCTAAAAAATAAAATAAGCAATGGTATACTAAGTTAAAAAAACAAAAAAGATATCAATTGATTGAACAACCAACTTTAATTCACAGTAAAAGTATTACATTAAAAAAAGAAGGCTCCTTCACAATGTAGAAAAGTGTAGTTCATCATGATGATTTAACCAGTACAAATATCTATGCATCAAAAAATACACTATCAACGTTAATAAAATAAAACCTTCAAGAGAAACAGAAACATGTTAGAAGCTGAAGATTCTATTCATTTTTACATTTTGTTGTCATGATAGATCACGAAAAATAATTAAGAATATAAAAGACATTAAAAACATAATAAAGAAAATCTAATTAATATATATCAAACAACATATCTGAAAATAGATAATATTCCTTCTTTTCACACATCCTTGCCGATTCTCAAAAACTGAACAAATGTTAGGTCTAAAAATATTTTTTAAGTTCCAAAATCTAACAATAAAACAGAAAATACACATGCCACAATGCATTTAAACTAGAAATTAATGACATCATCAGAAAATAAAACCCCTACTCCCATCAGGATACTTATAAGAACTTTTTTTTTTTTTTTTTTTTTTTAGACGGAGTCTCGCTCTGTCGCCCGGGCTGGAGTGCAGTGGCCGGATCTCAGCTCACTACAAGCTCCGCCTCCCGGGTTCACGCCATTCTCCTGCCTCAGCCTTCTGAGTAGCTGGGACTACAGGCGCCCGCCACCTCGCCCTGCTAGTTTTTTGTATTTTTTAGTAGAGACGGGGTTTCACCGTGTTAGCCAGGATGGTCTCGATCTCCTGACCTCGTGATCCGCCCGTCTCGGCCTCCCAAAGTGCTGGGATTACAGGCTTGAGCCACCGCGCCCGGCCCTTATAAGAACTTTTAAGAGACAACATAAGCAGTGCTCAGAGGAAAATTCACAACCTTAAATATTTATCTTAATAAATAAGCAAGAATAAAAGTAAATAATGCGGCAAGTTAAAATTGAAACATAGAAGGGCAGGCACGGTGGCTCACACCTGTAATCCCAGCACTTTGGGACGCCAAGGCGAGCAGATCACAAGGTCAGGAGATCGAGATCATTCTGGCTAACACGGTGAAACCCCATCTCTACTGAAAATACAAAAAATTAGCTGGGCGTGGTGGTGGACGCCTGTAGTTCCAGCTACTCAGAAGGCTGAGGCAGGAGAATGGCGTGAACCCGGGAGGCGGAGCTTGTAGTGAGCGGAGATCAGGCCACTGCACTGCAGCCTGGGCGAGAGAGTGAGACTCTGTCTCAAAAAAAAAATAGAAAATAGTAGTATAATAAATCTAAAAGCTGACTGAAAAAGTAAAAGCTCTCAATGGCACTTATGTATCAAGCACTATTGCAATAGATGCTTTGTGAATATTAATTTTTTAATTTTATCTTGTATTGATACATAATAGATGTAAATATTTAGGGGATACATGTGATAATTTAAAAATGGATATAATTTGTAAAGATCAAATCAGTGTAATTGTAATATCCATTATATTAAATATCTGTCTTCTCATTATTCTTTAAACATTCAAATTATTCTCTTCTAGCTATTTTGAAATATGTGACAGATTATTGTAAGCTATAGTCACCATACTGATCTATCAAACACTAGGTCTGATTTCTTCTATCAAACTATATACATACATACCCATTAATCAACCTCTCTTCATCCCCTCCTTCCCTACACCCTTCCCAGCCTCTAGTAACCGCCAATCTACTCTCTATCATAAAAGAATCACTTTTTAAAACTCCCACATATGAGTTAGAAGATGAGATATTTGTTTTTCTCTGTCTGGGTTACTTCCCTTAACATAATAACCATCCATAGTCCCATTCCATATTGCTGCAAATGACAGGATTTCTTTATTTTTATGGCTGAACAATATTCCCCTATGTATACACACTACATTGTCTTTATCCATTCCTCCATTGATGAGCACTGCTGTCGATGCTTTGTGAATATTAATTTGTTAATTTTATTTTTATTTAATTTTATTAAATTTTTTAATTTTAATTTTATTTTTATTTGGTACATTTTCTTTTTTTATTATTATTATACTTTATGTTCTAGGGTACATGTGCACAATGTGCAGGTTTGTTACATATGTATACATGTGCCATGACGGTGTGCTGCATCCATTAACTCGTCATTTACATTAGGTATATCTCCTAATGCTATCCCTCCCCCCTCCCCCCACCCCACAACAGGCCCCAGTGTGTGATGTTCCCCTTCCTGTGTCCAAGTGATCTCATTGTTCAATTCCCACCTATGAGTGAGCACATGCAGTGTTTGGTTTTCTGTTCTTGTGATAGTTTGCTGAGAATGATGGTTTCCAGCTACATCCATGTCCCCACAAAGGACACGAACTCATCATTTTTTATGGCTGCATAGTACTGCATTGTGTATATGTGCCACATTTTCTTAATCCAGTCTGTCACTGATGGACATTTGGGTTGGTTCCACGTCTTTGCTATTGTGAATAGTGCCACAATAAACACACATGTGCATGTGTTTTTATAGCAGCATGATTTATAATCCTTTGGGTATATACCCAGTAATGGGATGGCTAGGTCAAACGGTATTTCTAGTTCTAGATCCTTGAGGAATCACCACACTGTCTCCCACAATAGTTGAACTAGTTTACAGTCCCACCAACAGTGTAAAAGTGTTTCTATTTCTCCACATCCTCTCCAGTACCTGTTGTTTCCTGACTTTTCAATGATTGCCATTCTAACTGGTGTGAGTTGGTATCTCACTGTGGTTTTCATTTGCATTTCTCTGATGGCTAGTGATGATGAGGATTTTTTTCATGTGTCTGTTGGCTGTGTAAATGTTGTCTTTTGAGAAATGTCTGTTCATATCCTGTGCCCGCTTTTTGATGAGGTTGTTTTTTCTTGTAAACTTGTTTGAGTTCTTTGTAGGTTCTGGATATCAGCCCTTTGTCAGATGAGTAGATTGCAAAAATTTTCTCTCATTCTGTAGGTTGCCTGTTCACTCTGATGATAGTTTCTTTTGTTATGCAGAAGCTCTTTAGTTTTCCCATTTGTCTATTTTGGCTTTTTTTACCATTGCTTTTGGTGTTTTAGACATGAAGTCCTTGCCCATGCCTATGTCCTGAATGGTATTGCCTAGGTTTTCTTCTAGGGTTTTTATGGTTTTAAGTCTAACATTTAAGTCTTCAATCCATCTTGAATTAATTTTTGTATAAGCAGTAAGGAAGAGATCCAGTTTCAGCTTTCTACTTATGGCTACCCAGTTTTCCCAGCATCATTTATTAAATAGGGAATCCTTTCCCCATTTCTTGCTTTTGTCAGGTTTGTCAAAGATCAGATGGTTGTAGATGTGTGGTATTATTTCTGAGGGCTCTGTTCTGTTCCATTGGTCTATATCTCTGTTTTGGTACCAGTACCATGCAGTTTTGGTTACTGTGGCTTTGTAGTATAGTTTGAAGTCAGGCAGTATGATGCCTCCAGCTTTGTTCTTTTGACTTAGGATTGCCTCGGCAATGTGGGCTCTTTTTTGGTTCCATATGAACTTTAAAGTAGTTTTTTCCAATTCCATGAAGAAAGTCATTGGTAGCTTAATGGGGATGGCATTGAATCTATAAATTACCTTGGGCAGTATGGCCATTTTCATGATATTGATTCTTCCTAAACATGAGCATGGAATGTTCTTCCATTTGTTTGTGTCCTCTTTTATTTCATTGAGGAGTGGTTTGTAGTTCTCCTTGAAGAGGTCCTTCACATCCCTTGTAAGTTGGATTCCTAGGTATTTTATTCTCTTTGAAGCAATTGTGAATGGGAGTTCATTCATGATTTGACTCTCCGTTTGTCTGTTATTGGTGTATAGGAACGCTTGTGATTTTTGCACATTGATTTTTTATCCTGAGACTTTGCTGAAGTGTCTTATCAGCTTAAGGAGATTTGGGGCTGAGACAATGGGGTTTTCTAAATATACAATCATGTCACCTGCAAAGAGGGACAATTTGACTTCCTCTTTTCCTAGCTGAGTACCCTTTATTTCTTTCTCTTGCCTGATTGCCCTGGCCACAACTTCCAATACCATGTTGAATAGGAGTGGTGAGAGAGGGCATCCTTGTCTTGTGCAAGTTTTTAAGGGGAATGCTTCCAGTTTTTGTCCATTCAGTATGATATTGGCTGTGGGTTTGTCATAAATAGCTCTTATGATTTTGAGATACGTTCCATCAACACTGAATTTATTGAGAGTTTTTAGCATGAAGGGCTGTTGAATTTTGTCAAAGGCCTTTTCTGCATCTATTGAGATAATCATGTGGTTTTTGTCTTTGGTTCTGTTTATATGCTGGATTATGTTTATTGATTTCCGTATGTTGAACCAGCCTTGCATCCCAGGGATGAAGCCCACTTGATCATGGTCGGTAAGCTTTTTGATGTGCTGCTGGATTCAGTCTGCCAGTATTTTATTGAGGATTTTCACATCGATGTTCATCAGGGATATTGGTCTAAAATTCTCTTTTTTTGTTGTGTCTCTCCCAAGCTTTGGTATCAGGATGCTGTTGGCCTCATAAAATGAGTTAGGAAGGATTCCCTCTTTTTCTATTGATTGGAATAGTTTCAGAAGGAATGGTACCAGCTCCTCCTTGTACCTCTGGTAGAATTCAGCTGTGAATCCATCTGGACTTTTTTTGGTTGGTAGGCTATTAATTATTGCCTCAATTTCAGAGCCTGCTCTTGGTCTATTCAGGGATTCAACTTCTTCCTGGTTTAGTCTTGGGAGAGTGTATGTGTCCAGGAATTTATCCATTTCTTCTAGGTTTTCTAGTTTATTTGCGTAGAGGTGTTTGTAGTATTCTCTGATGGTAGTTTGTATTTCTGTGGGGTCGGTGGTGATATCCCCTTTACGATTTTTTATTGCATCTATTTGATTCTTCTCTCTTTTCTTCTTTATTAGTCTTGCTAGCAGTCTATCTATTTTGTTGATCCTTTCAAAAAACCAGCTTCTGGACTCATTGATTTTTTGAAGGGTTTTTTATGCCTCTATCTCCTTCAGTTCAGCTCTAATCTTAGTTATTTCTTGCCTTCTGCTAGCTTTTGAATGTGTTTGTTCTTGCTTCTCTAGTTCTTTTCATTGTGATGTTAGGGTGTCAGTTTTAGATCTTTCCTGCTTTCTCTTGTGGGCATTTAGTGCTATAAATTTCCCTCTACACACTGCTTTAAATGTGTCCCAGAGATTCTGGTATGTTTTATCTTTGTTCTCATTGGTTTCAAAGAACATCTCTATTTCTGCCTTCATTTCTCTATGTACCCAGTAGTCATTCAGGAGCAGGTTGTTCAGTTTCCATGTAGTTGAGCGGTTTTGATTGAGTTTCTTAGTCCTGAGTTCTAGTTTGATTGCACTGTGGTCTGAGAGACAGTTTGTTATAATTTCTGTTCTTTCACATTTGCTGAGGAGTGTTTTACTTCCAACTATGTGGTCAATTTTGGAATAAGTGCGATGTGGTGCTGAGAAGAATGTACGTTCTGTTGATTTGGGGTGGAGAGTTCTGTAGATGTCTATTAGGTCCACTTGGTGCAGAGTTGAGTTCAATTCCTGGATATCCTTAACTTTCTGTCTCATTGATCTGTCTAATGTTGACAGTGGGATGTTAACATCTCCCATTATTTTTTTATGATAAAATTTTTAAATTTAAATTTTATTTTTATTTGGTACATTTTCAACTATTTTCTCATTACATAGGTTTTTCTAACACTTTCATCTACTCTTCACCTTTTGGGATTTCAAAAGGCAAATATTTATTTATTTTATATATATGGAAATATTTTATTTCCATATTTTGGCTATTATGAATAGTGCTGCAATAAACATAGGAGTGTTAATATCTCTAATATATTTATTTCCTTTCTTTTGGATACATACCCAGTAGTGGAATTGCTGGATCATATAGTAGTTCTTAGTTTTTTAAGGAACCTCCATACAGTTTTCCATAGTGGCTGCATCAATATATACTCACAAAAACAGTGTATGAGGGTCCCCATTATTCAAATACTCAACAACATTTCCTATTCCCTTTTTATAAAAGCCATTTTAACTGGGGTGAGGTGATATCTCATTGTGATTTTGATTTGCATTACCCTGATGATTAACGATGTTGAACATCTTTCATGAACTCTTTGGCCACTGGTATGTCTTCTTTTGAGAAAAGCCTATTCATGTCCTTTGCCTACTTTTTAATGAGTTTTTTTAACTGATGAGTTTCTTGTATATTCTGAATATTTGTCCCTTGTCAGACGAATAGTTTGCAATATTTTCTCCCATTCAATGGGTTGTCTCTTCAGTCTATTGGTTGTTACCTTTGCTGTGCAAAAGCTTTTTAGTTTCATAGAGTGCCATTTGTCTATTTTTGTTTTGGTTGCCTGTTCTCTTGAGGTCTTAACCATAAGATCTTTGCCTAGACCAATGTTCTAAAATATTTTCCCTGTTTTCTTCTAGTAGTTTTACAGTTTCAGATCTTACAATTAAGTATTTAATCTATCTTGAGTTGACATTTTATATGATGAAATATAGGGGTCTAGTTTCATCCTTTTGCAAATAAATGTCAGATTTTCCCAGGACCATTTTTTGAAGAAAGTGTCCTCTCCTCAATGTATGTTCTTGGTTGCCTTTGTTGAAAATCCATTAGCTGTAAATATGTTAATTTATTTCTGGGTTCTCTGTTCTTTCCATTGGTCTGTGTGCCTGTCTTTATACCTATACAATGCTATTTTGGTTACTATAGACTTGTATGTATTTATAAGTTGGGTAGGGTGATGCCTCCAACTTTGTTGTTTTTGCTCAGGATTGCTTTGGCTATTAAAGATATTTTTTGGTTCTATACAAATTTTAGGATTTTTTTCTATTTCTGTGAAAAATGACATTGGCATTTTGATAGGGAACACATTGAATCTGTAGACTGCTTTGGGCAGCATGGTCATTTTAGCAATATCAATTCTTCTAATCCATGAGTATGGAATGTCTTTCCATTTGTTTCTGTCTTCTTCAATTTCTTTCATCAACTTTCTATAGTTTTCCTAGTAGAGGTCTTTCACCTCTTGCTGAGAATGGGGCATTAAAGTCCCCCACTGTTATTATATTGTAGTCTATCTTTCTCTTTAAATTCAATACTATTTGTCTTATGAATCTGGGTGCTCCAGTATTCAGGTGCACAGATATCTGGAATTTTCACTTCCTCCTGCTGGATTGATCCCTTTATCATTATATAATACATCTTTTGTCTTTTTTTACTGTTCTTAACTTGAAGTCTGTTTCGTCTAATACAAGTATAGCGACTCCTACTTGCTGTTGGTTTCTGTTTGCATGGAATATCTTTTTTTTTGGGGGGGGGACGGAATTTCGCTCTTGTTGCCCAGGCTGGAGTGCAATGGCACAATCTCGGCTCACCGCAACCTCTGCCTTACAGGTTCAAGCAATTCTCCTGCCTCTGCCTCCTGAGTAGCTGGGATTAAGGCATGTAACACCACACCCAGCTAATTTTGTATTTTTAGTAGAGATGGGGTTTCTCTGTGTTGAGGCTGGTCTCAAACTCCCGACCTCAGGTGATCTGCCCACCTCGGCCTCCCAAAATGTTGGGATTACAGGTGTGAGCCACTGCGCCCAGCTAGAATATCTTTTTGAATGCCTTTACTTTCAGTCTATACGTGTCTTTATAGGTAAGATGAGTTTCTTGAAGGCAGAATATAGTTGGGTTGTGGGTTTGGTTCTTGTTTTTGTTTTTGTTTGTTCTGCCATTCAGCCAGTCTATACCTTTTCACTGGAAAGTTTAATCCATTTATTGATATATGATGACCTACTCCTGTCATTTTACCAATTGACAATTTGGTTGTTTCATACATCCCTTGTCCCTTTCTTTCTTATCTTGTTTATCGTTGTGGTTTGGTGGTTTCTTATATTAGTAAATTTGAATTCTTTCTCTTCCTTATTTGTATGATTGTTCTACCAGCTCACTGTACCCTTTCATGTGTTTTCATGGTAGTAATATCATCTTTTCACTTCCAGGTGTAGAAATCTCTTAAGCATTTCTTGTATGACCAGTTTAATGGTGATAAATTCCCTCAGCTTTTGCTTGTCTGGGAAAGACTTTATCTCTCCTTCATTTGTGAATGATAACTTTGCAGAGTATAAGTTTTCTTGGCTGACAGGTTTTTTTTTTTTTTTCATCACTTTGAATATATCATTTCATTATCTTCTGGCCTATAAGGTTTCTACTGAGATCTGCTGTTAGTCTGGTATGAGTTCCTTTATAAGCAAATAAATACTTTTCTCTTGCTAATTTTAGGATTATCTCTTTTACTTTTGATAGTTTGACTCTGAAGTGCCATGTAGAATACCTTTTTGTTTTTTTTTTTTATTTTTATTTTTATTTTATTTTTTTAATTATACTTTAAGTTCT
>NC_045435.1:161460848-161461158 GCF_002776525.5 Piliocolobus tephrosceles | reverse complement strand
TGTTCAGTTCCCACCTATGAGTGAGAACATGCGGTGTTTGGTTTTCTCTTCTTGTGATAGTTTGCTAAGAATGATGGTTTCCAGCTGCATCCATGTCCCTACAAAGGACGCAAACTCATCGTTTTTTATGGCTGCATAGTATTCCATGGTGTATATGTGCCACATTTTCTTAATCCAGTCTGTCACTGATGGACATTTGGGTTGATTCCAAGTCTTTGCTATTGTGAATAGTGCCGCAATAAACATACGTGTGCATGTGTCTTTGTAGTAGCACAATTTATAATCCTTTGGGTATATACCCAGTAGTGGG
>NC_045435.1:161459683-161460748 GCF_002776525.5 Piliocolobus tephrosceles | reverse complement strand
CATGTTCTCACTCATAGGTGGGAACATGCGGTGTTTGGTTTTCTCTTCTTGTGATAGTTTGCTAAGAATGATGGTTTCCAGCTGCATCCATGTCCCTACAAAGGACGCAAACTCATCCTTTTTTATGGCTGCATAGTATTCCATGGTGTATATGTGCCACATTTTCTTAATCCAGTCTGTCACTGATGGACATTTGGGTTGATTCCAAGTCTTTGCTATTGTGCATAGTGCCGCAATAAACATACGTGTGCATGTGTCTTTGTAGTAGCATAATTTATAATCCTTTGGGTATATACCCAGTAGTGGGATGGCTGGGTCATATGGTACATCTAGTTCTAGATCCCTGAGGAATCGCCATACTGTTTTCCACAATGGTTGAACTAGTTTACAATCCCACCAACAGTGTAAAAGTGTTCCTATTTCTCCACATCCTCTCCAACACCTATTGTTTCCTGATTTTTTAATGATTGCCATTCTAACTGGTGTGAGATGGTATCTCATTGTGGTTTTGATTTGCATTTCTCTGATGGCCAGTGATGATGAGCATTTTTTCATGTGTCTGTTGGCTGTATGAATGTCTTCTTTTGAGAAATGTCTGTTCATATCCTTTCCCCACTTTTGGATGGGGTTGTTTGTTTTTTTCTTGTATATTTGTTTGAGTTCTTTGTAGATTCTGGAAATGAGCCCTTTGTCAGATGAGTAGATTGCAAAAATTTTCTCCCATTCTGTAGGTTGCCTGTTCACTCTGATGGTAGTTTCTTTTGCTGTGCAGAAGCTCTTTAGTTTAATGAGATCCCATTTGTCAATTTTGGCTTTTGCTGCCGTTGCTTTTGGTGTTTTAGACATGAAGTCCTTGCCCATGCCTATGTCCTGAATGGTACTACCTAGATTTTCTTCTAGGGTTTTTATGGTATTAGGTCTAACATTTAAGTCTCTAATCCATCTTGAATTAATCTTCGTATAAGGAGTAAGGAAAGGATCCAGTTTCAGCTTTCTACTTATGGCTAGCCAATTTTCCCAGCACCATTTATTAAATAGGGAATCCTTTCCCCATTTCTTGTTTTT